>NW_011889222.1:364026-373309 GCF_000151845.1 Pteropus vampyrus | reverse complement strand
ATTTGCCATGACTACATTAAATTCTATACCTTAGTATAAATTATTTTCTCAGAGTCTTTTCGATATAGACCAGATGATAAGAGAATCTGGAGGAGATGGTTAAAAAGTAAGTTTAGAGAAATTGGTATTGCCCCCAAAAGAGCAGGCTTGGGGAAGGGTCTCGTGTCGCCTGGGATTGCATGAAGACCCTGGAGTCCTAGAGATCTAGAAAGGCTGTCAAAGAAAGGAAATAAGACTGCCTCTTTCACCTATATCACAGTTTTGTCCAGAGACGCCTGCTGTTTATCTCTAACAGGCTATATGTTTCTCGTTAATAGAGCCAGAAGCATTATATTCCTATCCAATTGCAACAGTCTATTATTATAGAATACAAGGCAATATTTTTGTCACTCTGTAGTTCTATATTAATTATTGCATATTGCAGTAATTAAAATAATTGGGGCATTGGTGCAAGAATGTAGAAGACCCATGTTTATAAGGAAACAATTACATAATAAGGTTATATTTCAAATCAAAGGAGGAGGATAGATATTCAATAAATTGTGGTGAGTCAATTTGCTAATCACCAAGAAAAAATTAAGTCAGACCCTTAACATCACACAATATAGAACAACAAATCTGGATGAATTAAGAGTCTAAATATTAAAAAATCAATTTATAAAAATACAGGTAAAACTATCCAATGGTATTTTTATAATCTTGGCTTTGGAAGATCTTTCTAAGCAAGACTCAGAGGCCAAAGGAAAATGACTGACAAACTCAACCAATAGCAAAATTAAATATTCCTAGGGTTAAAACAATCCTACAAAAAATGTTAAAAGGTAAAGAGTAAACTTAGAAAAATAGTAAACATGTGTAAATCTAAGTGAACATTGACAATAAAGACAGTCTTTTAAAAAGAAGGATAATAAGATCTTCTACAATTCAAAATATGTACAGCACTACCACATGACAATAATAGCAGACAAGGACATTAAAAGTTTTATAACTGTTTCTTATGTTCAAAATTAAATACAGACATGGAACAAAGTTAAAGACAAACTGAATTTTAGAGATGAAAACTACAGTGTCTTAGAGGAACACACACTGGATTGGATTAACAGTAAATTAGATAAGGTAGGATAAAACATTTGGAAACTTGAATACATGCTAATAGAAACACAGAAAAAAATTTCCAAAAAGAAAGAAAGAAAAGAGCATCTGCGTTCTACTGGACAAATTCAAGCAGCCTAATAAATATGTAACTGGGGTCCCAGAAGAAAATGAAAGAGAGGAAAGGGAGAGAAAAAATATGTGAAGAAATAATAGTCAAATATTTTCTAAACTTTATGAAAATTATAAACCCATAGATCCAAGAAGTTCGAAGAAACATTAGCATAAGAAACAGGAAGAAAACTATGCCAAAGCATATTATAATCAAATTGCTTAACACTAGTGATAAAGAGAAATCTTAAAAGCAGCCAGATTTAAAAATACATGTTACATACAAAGAACAAATAAAAGGTTGACTGCAGACAGTGCAAGCAAGAAAACAGTGGACCAACATCTTTAAAGTCCTAAAAGAAAATAAAATTATTAACCTAGAATTCTATACCAAGCGAAAATAACTTTCAAAACTTAAGACAAAATACACTTTTACAAACATAAAATATCTGAATAAATTTATTGTGAGCAGACCTACATTACAAAAAATGTTAAAGGATGTGCTTCAGGCAGAAGGTAAATGATATCAGATAGAAATATGGATCTATGCAAATAAAAGCACTGAAAGAGATGTCTATATTAGAAAACATGTAACATTTATTATTATTTTATCTCTTCAAAAGATAATTGGTGACTCCTAATAGGTATGCGGTTTCTTTTTGGGGTGATGAAAATGTTCTGAAATTAGATAGTGGTGAGAGTTGTACAACCTTACGAATATACTAAAAACCACCAAATTGTATACATTAAAATGGTTTTTTATGGCACGTGAATTGTATTTCAATGTAAACAAGAAATGTTTTAATAACTGATTAAACAAAAATAATAACTGTGTATAGTAGAATTTATAACATATATAAAAAAGAAAAATGCATGACAATAACAGATGTTAATTCTCCCAAAATTTATCTACAGATTCAGTGCATTCTCATTCAAAATTCTAGCAGGATATTTTTGTAGAAATTGACAAGCAGAATCTAAAATTCATGTGAAATGCAAAAGATCAAGAAGAGCCAAAACAACTTTGCAAAGAAAGAACAAAATTGGAGAACTATACATCCACCAGAATATAAAAATTTTAAAGACTGATAGTACCCTCTATGGACAAAAATACAGAGTAACAAAAATTTTTATGATTTTTTGGGAAGTATACATTGCACACCCTCTGAACCAACAATTCCACTCCTAGTTATATACCAACAGGAATACATGCACAAGTGTACTAAGAGGCATGTACAAACATGTTCAAAGCAGCCCTCAGCACCATAACCAAAAACTGTAAACAACCCAAATGTTCAGTAGCAGTAGAAAAGATAAACTGTGGTGGATTCATACAATGGGTTTCTAAGCAACAAAGATGAATGACATGGATATATCTCAAACAAAATCAGATCTACCTTATGCATAATCCTGTAAAATTTAAAACTAAGCAAAACTAATCTATAGTGCTTATAGATCCCTACTTAAAAACTGAAAAGTATAAGAAGAAGCAAGAAAGCAATTACCACAAAAAAAAAAAAAAAAAAAAAAAAGGATATTGGTTATCTTTGGTGGGGAAGAAAAAGAAAGAGAAGGAATGGGCACTCAGGGAATCTTCTAAGGTTCTGGCAATGCTCATTTTCTTGATTTAAGTAATGGTTACACGACATTCATTTTGTAACAATCCATTAACTTTTTACATTTTGTTTTAAGCACATTTTCATGAGGTATATTTCAAAACAGAAATGCCTAGAGGGAAAAATCCCTTTATTTTCATTGTAGTGGAATTTGAGTTGTGGCTATATGTTGAATCGGCTCTCTTTATTCCAAATAGACAATAACATTTTACTCTTTATAAATCTATACTATGTGAGATATTTTTAAATAATCATGTATTATTTTGTGATTAAAACTAATAATTTGTGAAACAGAGAGAAATAAAAGATTCGAGGATTTCTGCAAGTGAGTAAAAGTGGATAAAAGGAATGCAAACTTAATCAAAAAGGAAGAAATAGCTCCTATTCTCAGCCAGCTTAAAAACTTTTGGAAAAGTAGTGGTAAAGAACAAACAATTCTTATGCCTTTTTCTTTGCACAATCAAAAGCACTTAAGCTCTTTCCAGGAGTATAATGTAAATATGAGTAATGGAATTGATTTTTTATCAAACATACCAGAATAAATCAGATGGGTTCTATTCCCTTCAAGGTATTCATCTCAGGAAGTTAGACACTTTTTCCAATGAAGTTTTATTAATGCAAACATTTTGGTATGCCTCTTGGAGAATTGCTTTCAGAGCCTATGGCATTCTTTTTTAATAACCTCAAGGATGGTAAATTCACCCTTTGAGAATGAACCGAGAAAGTTATTTGGATCCATGCCTGATAAATAACCTAAGTAAACTCACTCATTCAGAGTGTATTGATTTGGTCAAAAATTGAAATATGACTGTAAAGGAATGGTACTGGTCTTAAAAGAAATTCCCATAGAAAAGTTTTTTTCCAAAAAATAGTTTGAGCAATGACAGCATTATTGAAATGTTTTGAATCTTAGTAACCACTTTGGAGATAAGCACGTATTCCATTCATTCACTCAACATATGTTTATAGAAGTCCTTCTGTGCACCACACCTTGTTCCAGACCCTTTGGGGATATAGCAGGTAACAGACCAAAAAAAAAAAAAAAACCTGCCCTCATGTAGCTTATTTGAATATATGCTTATTAAAAGTTCACCACATAATTTACAGTTACTTTCACTTTCTGAATTTGTGTATGTAATGATTATGATAAACATCTCTGCATCATCTTTACAGTATTTTTAGTGTCATTGGGATTTAGCCGTTAGAGAACAAATCAGGATTTAAATCTTGTCCAACACATGCTATGTGCATGCAGCTGATAAATATCCAAACTGCTTTTGCAGTGGAAAATCAAGAGAGATTTGGTCAAGTCTGTCCCCTGATTGTGTTGCAGTCATACTGAGAGGATTTTCCAAGGTGTCCAAGGAAGACAGCATCACACTAGTCCAGTAGCCCACAACTTGGCACCTGAAATACCCTAAGGGAACTGGAAACAGGGTGTCTGGAATTAGTGGCTACACGTCTCAGGCTCTGAAAAGGAAGTTGGCATCCTAACCGAAATCTCAGCATTCAGGCCTCAGAATTTGGGAGTCCCGCTGCCCCACAGCCGCCATCACCAACACCTCATCATTTCTAATCTTACCTCATCAAAACCTGTTCCTCGTTTTAAGTGAATGGAAAAAGCTCTGCTGACCTTCAGATTTTGTGGTCCCAACCTCTCCGCCAATAGGCGCAGAGTGCTATTTATCAATGTAATGAGAGCTGCGTTTTAATGAGGCAGGAGTCAGTAAGAATGCGGCGCTCGGCAGGCATCAGAGGGTGGGCGCATGTCAGGCCCCGCGGTCCCCAGGGGCCCAAGCGCAGGGAAGAGCAGCGGGGTCTGGCGCCGCGCCCGGCTGCGCTTGCCTCCCAGCGGCGCCGATCTGCTCCCTGTTTTCTTAGTCTAAGTGCTTTTTAATTAGCTTTCATCACTTCCCCAATTTGACTACAACCATTACTGGCTCCTTGTTGAAAGAATGCCCACCAGGCATCCCCCATGCCACACCTTTGCCCAGCCCAGGCCCACCGGTCCAAACTATCCAGCGTCCATACATTTAAAATGCTCCTGAATATCCAGCGACTCCGCAGATTCCGCAGTTCACATTTGTCCCTCTTTCCTTTGTGCTTTTGAGGAGAAGGTGAGAACCTTATTGTTACTGTGCTTTTCTGCAGGTGAGAGAACCTTATTATTACTTGTCTGGCATGACTTTATTTCTTGCCAAGTCTCCTGAATATTTTCAACAGTTTATGTGCCTAGAAATACATACAGATTATATATATAAAGAAAGAATTTGGAATTGATTTTTAAATTCACATGCAGAGCTTTTAGAAGGGTATGCTTTTTCACATCTGTAATTTGTTATTTGTTTAATTAATGTTTTGTAATTAATTTTGTAATTTACAAATGTTATAATTTGAAATTTATTTGTTTAAAAACTAAAAATGCTTTTTTTTTTCCTGGAGAAAGAAAAGCAAAGCTTCAATAGGACAGCTTCAGTGGGGACCTACCATGATCCCAAGAGCCTTCCCCTCCTAGGAAGAAAGTTCTTCACTGGCCTCTCAGGAGTCCACTGAACACATCTCTACCTTACTTTCTCCCACCTGCCCCATGGGGCCATCTGAGGCCCAGAATTGCAGCAGGTAAGGCCTGGAGTGGGGAGGCCTCTATTAGAAGAGTTTTGTTTAGCCTGATCAGTAGATAAGAAACACACACACACACACACACACACACACACACACACACACACACACACAACTCGTAGTCTCTTAAAAGCAGAAACTCTGTCTGGGGCAGGAACCATTTTTCTCAGTTTCATTCTCCCCAACCCACTGGACAGTAGAGACACTATAATGCTGAATAATGAATGAATTGATTAGTTAATGATAACCATATGAGTGAACAATGAATGATTAAAGAATATGCAACTTATTCCATTTAATAAATATTTAATAAGCACCTACTATGCATATGTCAGGCACTGTGCTAGAAGCAGTCCTTGCCATTGAGAAGCTTACACTTCACTGGAGAACACAGACAAGTAATATCAGTGTCTAGAGTTAAGTGGGCTAGATGCGATCAGAACACAGAGGGAAGGGCCTGGACTAGGGCAGGGATGGTAAAGAAGGGAGAGACAGTAAACTAAGATTCATTACCAGAGCATAAAGAGTAATGGCAGGGTGGTGAAAAATGAGGATCAAGAAGTAAGGAAAGAGTTCTGCTTCTACTCAGGTTGCAAAAGGTCACAGAGAGGTAACCCTTCCCAGGTGGAAAGAGAGTGACTGCTTTCATCTCTGGGAGAGGAGTAGGCAAAGGCCCTACCTGCTGTGGGCAGAGGACTTGGTAAGGACAATGAGGAACCACTGGACTGGTAACAGCCATGCCTAAGCTGACATGTGGACTGAAACCAGAAGGAGCCCAAAAGACACAGAGCCCATCTGTTTTTTTCACAGGACTTTCACAGGATCTGAGGCTGTGAAACACTGAGGACTTGCAGGCAGGCACAGAGAGACCTCCATCCAGATGCATGGAAAGCTGAAGCTAAGCTCAATGGTGAGGGAAAGTGCCACAAACGTCTGGGGGCTTAGATCTCAAGCCTGCTGGAGGTAGGAACCAGAGCCCACTGGCAAAAATTTGGGAACCACTGGAAAACTGAAACTGGCTGGAGTGTGCAGCCCAGACCAACCCGTCTCAGCCCTGGAGTCCACCAGAAACATCACCCCTCAACCTACTGGAGCAGAAGAAGGGAACAGTTCTTCCAGGCAAGTGTTATCTATTTCATTCTCTCCCATTTATACCCAACGGCCATCATATAATTTTTAAACACAGGAGACAATCAGGAAAATGTGACTCACAATTTTTTAAATAGTGTAAATATTAGTACTTCTATGTGACAAAGACTAAACGTCTCCTTTACCTAAACTTGAGTCGGGCTCCTCTGAGTCCTCTTTTTGACTAGGCCTCACCTTAGGGCCCTGTCTTAGTCCAGTTTCAGCAAGAATCCTTCTGGGTCAGTTTAGTGAAAATCTTCCATCCTCAATATCTTATCACCCTGACCTGCCTTTAGTAAAAATCCTGTCCAGGTGGTTTAGCCAGAATGTTCCCTTGCCCCGATGTTTCCTCTTGGTAATTTTCCTTTCACTGACCTCCAACCTGATCCTTGTTATAAATCTCCACTTGTCCTTGCTGTATCGGGAGTTGAGCTCATTCTCTCTCCCCTAATGCAAAATCCCATTGTAATAGTTCCCTGAATAAAGTCAGCCTTACTATCTTTAACAACTGCTAGAATAATTTTTCTTTAACTTATCACAGGTTTAGTGTGATAATTACATGAGTTGATAAATGTAAAGCACATAGAACAATGTTTGGCAAAAGAAAAATGCTAGACTGGGCCAGCTCCATGGGGCACAACCTATGCAACTGTTCAGGGCCCCACACTGAGAAGAGCCCAGAGTTTGGTTAATGCTCTACTGTCACATTGAAATTCTCAATAGTTCTTTAATAAGGGCCCTGTATTTTCATTTCATGCTGGACCCACAAATTATGTCACTAGTTCCAACACTATATAAGTGTTTGCTACTCTCTCAGCTCACTCATCACTTGCTTCGAAAGAATTCTTCAACGCTCCCGTCCAATATCCCACATGACTTTCTCTCTCTCTAAGCACATATCTTAGTTTGTAATTATACTTTATCAGTGTAATTATTTAAATAATGTTTATCTCCTGACCAGTAAATAAGCTTCATGAAATCAGGGACTGTGGGTCTGTTTACGATTATATTCAATCCATAAGTGTCTTAAAGTGGAGCTGAGGAAATTTTTTAGGTTTTTTTTTTTTAATTTATTAACAAAAAATTCTCTTTTTCCCTCCCATATTCAAAAGCAAAAAAAAAAAAATTTACCTAGTTATTGATTAATTTTTTTTCCTATGTTGGACTATATTACATATTGAGAAACATATCTTTTTCTGAAAGGCCGAATGAACATTATTTCAGTGCTTTTGGGGTAAATATTATTAATCCGTCAGATGAGCAGATTTTAGTCCTTCCGAGCACTTGTCAAACATGTTTATCATTTGGACAGAGTTATCCTAACTAAATTTGAACAAGACCCTTAACTTCTCTGAGTTTTAATTTTTCTCATCTCTAAAATGAGCTGGACCACATGATCTTAGTTCCTACTAATGTATCAATGTACAACAGTGAATCTATAATAAAGAAAACATAGCATGAATTTCAGAAATGGGCTACTTTGAAAGAAGGAAATGTTTTTTAAATGTGGAAACAATTTAGAGTTTTGGATGCTACCAGAACAAATGCTTTAAGATGAAAGAGAAATTCATAATTTCATTACCAGTCATGTAGCAACAACAAAAAAAGAAATCTATCAAAGTAATTTTTACATTTGGAAATAAAATTGATAGAAAGTTCTTAGAACATGTACCCTGGTTGTAGTAACTGGTACCTAAAGATAAAAATTCCCTTTAGCAAACAGAATTGCAAATATGGTAACCTTTGAATTATCTACTGACAATTTGATTTAACAAAATAACTAAGTACACAGTCAGGCTTTCAATTTGGATAAGTAAAGACAAATCTGCCAGTGGCTTAAGTTTTTATGTATAAAACTATGGACAGGGAGAAACAATATAAATTGTCTAGCAAAATAAATAAATAAAATTTGGCCATGAAAATGTACAGTAAAGGGAGATGTTTAGAAACCACTAACAGGAAAGTTATTAAAAATAGTAAGATCACCTCTTGTATGAAACTTTCCGTATGATCTCTAAGTTTTAGATAAAAAGAAGATAGAGCTATCAAAGATAAGTAGATATAAAATGTTTGACACAAGACTGTTTAAAATAGTAAAAACTTAGAGATAGCCAAAATTTCTAGCAACAAGGAATTAAAAGTATATACAAATCATTAAAATAATTATTTTGATTGACATTATTAGCACATAAAGACCTCACATGCTAATCACACTACAGGGGTATCTTCAGTCAAAAACAGCAAGTTTAAAAACTGTTACGTAAACTAATCAAATTAGAACATGCACATTTCGCTGTATTTAATTTTACCTCAAAAAAGAAAAAACAAAAAAAAAAATACTGAACTCCAGTTTATGATATGCATATTGAAGTGTTTATAGCTTAATTCACTAATATATGCAACTTAAATGCTTCAAAAAGATGGATCAATGAATAGGCAGACAGATAGAGAGATATAAAGATATACATTAGGAAAAATATAATAAAATTTTAATCGTGAGGCAACAACTCTATATAATAGTAGTCCACTTTGGTTATATATGTTTTTAAAATTATATGATCCAACTTTTCTCACAAATCTATAAAATTGAAATTATGAGAGTGGGATGGAGACTGAAAAAGTAGACCAAAATGTGAAGTGAGTTTATCTATAAGAAGGAATACTTTTCTATGTTTTCCATATGTTTATACTATATCTGTATATTTCTTTCATAATTA
>NW_011889222.1:357191-363571 GCF_000151845.1 Pteropus vampyrus | reverse complement strand
GAAAAGGGAAAAAGAAAGAAAAAAAAGGAATTAAAGGGAAAAGACAAACACTTAACCACCTTTACAATTTTGCCCAAGGCTATGTTTTTCACTAAATCTCACCCGAGCTTCTGTGATAAATAATATCAAATTATTTACTCAAGATCTCATGGTGCAATAAAGGATAGACAGGTAATAACAGAAAGCAGGACTGAATAGGAGAAAAGGGGATACATTGTAAAGCCACTCTACAAAAAAGAAAGTTCTTCATCAGGTAAAAGGATTTTCAACTTCAGTAAAAGAAAATCTTATTATCTGATTTAGAAGAAGAAATGTTAAAAGTACCGTTTGAGGGCCTCACTAAGTGACACCTTTAATCCTCATACCTACTCCGTAAAATGGTGGCAGAAGAATCTTGAAGTTTGTGTACACACACACACACACACACACACACACACACACACACACACACACATATTTCCACAGGGATTTGCTGCACAATTGTGAAGCTTCCCTACATGTGAAGTATGTGGCAGGGCTGGGAATTGAGTCCAGGCATCAAATGGACCAAATTTTACTCTATTACTAGTTACTATTGGTATTAGCATCACCCAAGAATGGAGCAAAGAGAATGAAAGCATGGATCATACTGTTGGAGTGCTCTGCAGATCTACCTCAAGAGACTCCAGCCAATGACAGAAAAAGGTAGGGGGAAAATAGGATTAGGGCCCAGAAGAACATGAAATAACACCTAACAAGGAAGCTATATGGAAAATCTTAAGCAGGAACAGACAATCAGACGGGGATGTACGTGAAACCACCATGTAAGGGCTTGACTATGTGTAATCTCATAGACAAACAGGTCCCTCTAACAAGAGCTGTGGATATGATGCTACCTGGTGTGTTACCTTGTTGGAGCAGTTCAGAAAAAGCTACTGATGACTAGTTTTCTGCCGATTAGAAATAAAGCATTGTAAGTAAAGTTACATTTGTATTTCACCTAACCAGTATTAGGTTTTATATTGCTTTAGTGCAGAAGTTCTAAACTCTAATTAAAGAATCTACCCCAAATATAAAGCCCCATATTTACTAGAGGGTCCCATAGTCAATAACTTTGAAAAACAGCAAAATTAAACATTTTACTTAAAGACTTCTCAGAGCCTTTACTATAATAACATGTACTGTGATGGCAAAGAAGAGGATATAGTCCAATCCATTTTATCACAGGACCTTTTTTAGAGGAGAGAGGCATCTCAATATCCAGAGGTTTCATAATTCAAACTTGGTGAAATATTGATTGAGAGTGTGAGGCAAAAACACAAATGTTTTTCAAGGCTCACTCTGTGTAAAAAAATAATAAGAACTAAATTGTTATAAGTACCCGAAGATGCTTGTGCTTTGCAAATCTCTAAATCACAGGTGCTCCCAGAAGAAAGAGTACAAAGCTCATGTCCTTATTGGAAAATTGGAAGAGGATCTTTTTCGGGGAAAGTTCTTGACCAAAGATCTAAGAACAACCTACTTTGGATAATAGGTTTTATTTATACGCAAAGTAAACAGTAAAGACTTCTAAGAGACAAACATCAGATGCATCTTAACAACAAGTCCATTTCTCTAGAACATTTTTCCTCAGATATCTCCACGGCTCTACTCTCACTTCACTTAGGTCCCTTCTCCAATGACATCTCCTTGGAGAGGACTTTCCTTGTCTAATATGGCGTCTCCACTAATTCTCTAGCCACTTACGTTGCTTTACTTTTTATAGCACTTATCCACTTACATATTACATATTTATTGTTAACCTGTTATTGTCTGTTTCCTCACTGGAATATTAGCCCACTAAGGCCAGAGATTGTGTTTATTCACCTCTGAGTGACTGGAGCAGTGCCTCTGTCACATAGTAGGCCTTCAAATATATGTGTTGATTAAATAACAAGATAAGCTACATTGGTTTCTCAGTCCTTTATTAGTGATGGTTTCCCTTGAAATAATTTATACACCCAAACATTTAAAATTCCTACCCCTATTCTCAGTGAGAAAGAGTGAAGAAAAAAGGGTTTGTCCATGGTCAAGCTCTCTGGACTTCTTAGGATTATCGTCAATGTTGGATCTTTTATTCTTGAGATGATGAGTAGTGCTAATATTCAGTAATAGCATCATTCTTTTATTTGGAGGGTAATGAGAGATAAGGTTATTCTTTCTATCATAAATATATATTCCAAGTAGCAAGCAAGCAAAACTACTCACGACATAGAGCAAGTACAAAAACTGCAGAACATGACAATACTGTGTTACTGCTTTGATATGGACTGAATTGTGCCCCTCCTCCCTCAAAAAATCATATGTTGGAGCCCTAACTCCCAATGAGACTGTATTTGAAGGTGGGACCTTTAAGGTGATAAGATTAAGTGAGGTCATAAGAGTGAGGCCCTAATCTCATATGACTGGGTTCTTATAAAAAGAGGAGGAGACACCAGAACTCACCTTCTCTCTGTACCTGTTACAGAAGAAAGTCCATGTGAAGACACAGAGAGAGGTGGCTATCTGCAATCCAAGACAATCTGCCTCATTAGAAGTGAAATTTTTCAGCACCTTGATCTTGGAGTTCTAGCCCCCTGAACTGTGAGAAAATAGATTTCTATTGTGTAAGCCTCCCAGTCCATGGTATTTTGTTATGGCAGCCCAAGCAAAATAATGCACCTCTTTTTATTGAAATGTATATATATTTGCTTGAGGGGAAAATCAACAATTCGATCTCTGCAAATTCAAATTTTCCTCATGATGATTTGTTTAAGGATCCATCTTTTTCATGGATGAAAGAGTATGTTACATGGCAAACAAATGGGTATTTCCTAGGCAGGACTGTTCCAGGCAGTGTATTTCTCAGCACTAACTGGAACCATCCAAAGTGTCCATACAGGGAAATTTCTGATAGATCGATGTTTTGAAAGGGCATGTACCAAAGAGAGAAAGAAAAGTGAGTGGCATCTGTAAGATTAGGACAGAAAAGTTAAATAGTACAGTGAGCTGAAGCTTAGGAGAAAATGCTAAGACAACATTAAGGTTAACCATGTTCGATAAATCAATGAAAATGGAAAGAAGAAGCTCACTTTTTTAGAAAGACTGTGTAATAGTCATATATGACTGAGAAAGAAGAGAACACAAGTCTTTGACAGGCTCTGTCTTCACCAAAAAGAAACTCGTTCAAATTGAAAAAAGAACAAATAATGGTTACAAGGAAATTGAACAGCTAAATAAATTACAGTGCTTCCATCTTCAGTATATTAAGCAGCCACTAAAAATTATATTTATGAAGAGTTCTAAATAGCATGGGGGGTGGGGAACAAGACATAAGATTAAGTAGGGGGCGGGGGGAGCAGGATACATAATTGAATCACAAATAATCTCAATTTATGAAAAAATAAAATCGGGGGTAAAAAATGCCAGATGGCTGTATGCCAGAATAACACTGGTTGCCTCTGATTGTTAAGATTATGGGCATTTTTCCTCTGTGTGTTATATTTTTATGAACCTTCAAGCAATGAACATTTGTTACTTTTATAATCAGAAAATAGAAGTAGAAGAGTAACAAGAAACACAAAAATAGGAACCCAAGACACATGAGGCTATTACAAAGCAACTTCAAGCCAGTTTTTAATGAGGCCAAGATTCGAGATTCAGGACCTGAAATGAGGGCATCGGTATCAGTAATACCTGAGGGCCCATAAACATTAAGTAAGAGGCCAGAAAGCTCTGGTTTTCAAAATTATAGGTATCTCAAACCCTTAGGCACAAAATCTCTGGAAAACTCTTGACTTGATAGTTTTGAAACTCTGGAAAAGTTGATAGAAAAGGAACAGGCTTAGCTTTCTTCTGCCCGCCACTCCCCTAGATGAGAGCTTTGTGTTGCACATGACTATTACTAAAACCCAATGGAAACAAGATGCAGGGCCCACATGAACTCTGGCACTGTGATCTATAGGTCCCAACATTTATACTTAATATCATCTGGGTGTTGGGACATAAATTTACGGTTTTGTTTGTTTGTTTTGTTTTATTTATTTAAATTAGCTTCAAATATACAGTACATTGGTTAGACATCTATATAGTTCATAAAACAATCCACCTAATTGCTCCCTCCCTCCCCTGGCCCTCCACCTAGCCATCATATTAATGCTAACTACATTCCCTCTGCTGTGCTCCCCATCCCCGTGACTGTTTTTTAATGAACCAACAGTTTCTCCCAGAACTCCTTCCTGTCCTCATAGTATTCTACGGTCTTCCTCTACTGGCCTTTTCGGTTCTCAAAGTGTTCTAATCTGCCCCAATCTACACTTTATATCAATTCTTTCCAAAGCTCTATTTGACCACCGACCACTGAGAGCCAGCCCTGACAACACATTAAGATGTTTCCCAATGCATGCTTCTTATAGAGAGCCCTGAAAGATATCCATGGCATTCTATGACCTAGGGGACTGATGATTTAAAATTTAAGAACCTCCCTTTAGAAGATTCAAAATGTCTATTCACATATTAAAAGTTTTGAAAATGCCTACAATAAAGAAATTTGTTTAAATTTGACCATGTTTTATGAAACCTTATTTTTAAAAAATCTTGTTAAATCCAATAAATTAGTACATTTTGGCGAGAGTTACATTAGAATTTTCCTTCCCAATTATCCTTATGGCCTATTTTTTGAATTTTATACCTGAATTGTGTTTATTTATCCATTTATCCATTCATTTATTCATTCAAATATATAGTGAAAGATTGTATGTTCTAGGCACTCAGGATACAGTGGTGAGCAAAGTCAGATATAGTCCGTTCCCTCATGAAACTTGTTGTCTAGTGGCCAGATAATACAGCCTAGTGATTTGCAGCTCCCATGATCTTATTTAATATTCTGATATTGGAATTAGGACACCGATGGCCTTGAGAGCATCAAGCTTCAGCCTCTGCATCACCTCATTATGGATATCCAGCCTGCCTAAATGGAAATGAATCTATCCTACTGCGACCAATGACTGGGGTCCTGGTCCTCTCACTTTATTTCTTCTGACTCTTCTAACTATGTTCTGCTTCTCACATCCCTCATAGTATCTACCAAAGATCACTCCATATAAAAGCTCAGACAATCAGCAGAAATTAGCAAAGAGGTAATCAGTCAGTCTGTTATCCAGGCTTGCTCTTTATCTATCTTTTCCAGGAATTTTTTAGAAGACATTTTAACATCTTTTTGTTTTTCTTAATAATTAACTTATATCTCAGCTCACTAATCACTTCTTCAGAGATAGCTCCATGATCATATTAGATTCCCATCTTATCCCCATAAGAAGTATCATATCCTATTATGGTACCATGTACCTCTCCGTGAAGTTCCTATCATAATTATCATTTTACATTTATTTATATGAACATATAATAAATGTCTGTCTCCCTCACTAATACTAATACACAATAAATTACTATGTTCCATATACTATGATAAATGTTTTTACATTTTTTTTTCCATTTAATCCTCACCACAATTCAGTTAAGCATAAAGGTTTGGTGCTACAGTTATTATCCCTGTATTATAATGAAGAAACTAGAGCTTAAAGTAGTCAAGAAACTTGACCAAGATTACATAGCTAATAAGGGACAGATTAGAATTTGAATCCAAGCATTCAGATTCCAAAACTCTTAATCACTAGGCTGTATTATCTGGCCATTAGATAACAAGTTTCATGAGGGAACGGACCATATCTGACTTTGCTCACCACTGTATCCTGAGTGCCTAGAACATACAATCTTTCACTATATATTTGAATGAATAAATTAATAGATAAAAGAGAAATAAACATAATTCAAGTATAAAATTCAAAATTTTTAAAAATATACACTCTATAAAGCAAAAGTTGTCCCTAATCCTACCAACATCCATCCCAAAGAAAACTATTTTCAGTAGTTTTCTAATCATCCCTTACTCTGATTCCATGAAATTTTGAGATTTCATAAGAATAGGAAACTTTTACCTCAGAACACTGTCATTACATTGGTATACTATTTACTCACATTACCTCTCTCACCACCACCACAAACACGTTGTGCTTAATATTAACAGATGATGGATAAGAAGATATTTATCTCCAAAGCAATAAACAGCATCATTCACAGTATCTACAATCAAGAAAAAGAACTGTAGGCTGGATAAGAGTACAGATATGTAGAATCAAAACTGAATAAGTAATAAAACTCAGAAAGCAATAATTAATAAATGTTAAAACTGGATAGAGGACCATAGTATCATGTCACATAGCTTTGTCCCTGTTTTTGGCCTGTCCAACATTTCTTATAACCATTTCTGTGAAAACAGAAAGCACATTGATCATTCTGAAGATATCACTAAACTGAGAGAGAGA
>NW_011889222.1:344322-357141 GCF_000151845.1 Pteropus vampyrus | reverse complement strand
TATGTTCTAGGCACTCAGGATACAGTGGTGAGCAAAGTCAGATATAGTCCGTTCCCTCATGAAACTTGTTGTCTAGTGGCCAGATAATACAGCCTAGTGATTTGCAGCTCCCATGATCTTATTTAATATTCTGATATTGGAATTAGGACACCGATGGCCTTGAGAGCATCAAGCTTCAGCCTCTGCATCACCTCATTATGGATATCCAGCCTGCCTAAATGGAAATGAATCTATCCTACTGCGACCAATGACTGGGGTCCTGGTCCTCTCACTTTATTTCTTCTGACTCTTCTAACTATGTTCTGCTTCTCACATCCCTCATAGTATCTACCAAAGATCACTCCATATAAAAGCTCAGACAATCAGCAGAAATTAGCAAAGAGGTAATCAGTCAGTCTGTTATCCAGGCTTGCTCTTTATCTATCTTTTCCAGGAATTTTTTAGAAGACATTTTAACATCTTTTTGTTTTTCTTAATAATTAACTTATATCTCAGCTCACTAATCACTTCTTCAGAGATAGCTCCATGATCATATTAGATTCCCATCTTATCCCCATAAGAAGTATCATATCCTATTATGGTACCATGTACCTCTCCGTGAAGTTCCTATCATAATTATCATTTTACATTTATTTATATGAACATATAATAAATGTCTGTCTCCCTCACTAATACTAATACACAATAAATTACTATGTTCCATATACTATGATAAATGTTTTTACATTTTTTTTTCCATTTAATCCTCACCACAATTCAGTTAAGCATAAAGGTTTGGTGCTACAGTTATTATCCCTGTATTATAATGAAGAAACTAGAGCTTAAAGTAGTCAAGAAACTTGACCAAGATTACATAGCTAATAAGGGACAGATTAGAATTTGAATCCAAGCATTCAGATTCCAAAACTCTTAATCACTAGGCTGTATTATCTGGCCATTAGATAACAAGTTTCATGAGGGAACGGACCATATCTGACTTTGCTCACCACTGTATCCTGAGTGCCTAGAACATACAATCTTTCACTATATATTTGAATGAATAAATTAATAGATAAAAGAGAAATAAACATAATTCAAGTATAAAATTCAAAATTTTTAAAAATATACACTCTATAAAGCAAAAGTTGTCCCTAATCCTACCAACATCCATCCCAAAGAAAACTATTTTCAGTAGTTTTCTAATCATCCCTTACTCTGATTCCATGAAATTTTGAGATTTCATAAGAATAGGAAACTTTTACCTCAGAACACTGTCATTACATTGGTATACTATTTACTCACATTACCTCTCTCACCACCACCACAAACACGTTGTGCTTAATATTAACAGATGATGGATAAGAAGATATTTATCTCCAAAGCAATAAACAGCATCATTCACAGTATCTACAATCAAGAAAAAGAACTGTAGGCTGGATAAGAGTACAGATATGTAGAATCAAAACTGAATAAGTAATAAAACTCAGAAAGCAATAATTAATAAATGTTAAAACTGGATAGAGGACCATAGTATCATGCCACATAGCTTTGTCCCTGTTTTTGGCCTGTCCAACATTTCTTATAACCATTTCTGTGAAAACAGAAAGCACATTGATCATTCTGAAGATATCACTAAACTGAGAGAGAGAGATAAAATTTCAGACAACAACATCAGTCTTTAAAATTATTCCAAAAGATAGAAACAGTGACACAAAACCAACAAGATTAAATTCAGCAGGATTTAATACAAAGTCTGAACTTAAGTTCTAAAACTTAATAGTATAAATTTAGAATTGGGGCCTCATTTTCTGGTTAACTTATGAAAAAAGCCTCTTTGCATCCAACGAATGATTAAGAACAAATGAATTCTTTCTCTTTTTACAAATCTTTTTTTGTATTTTGGGTTATGAATAAATATATTTTCACTATAACATATTTGAAAAATATAGGAGGACATAGAATAAACCTGGTAGTCCCTGTTCAACCCTATTCCCTCTCTCCAATTCCCCTCTTCCAAAGTAATCCACATGGACAGCTCCAGGTATCTGTCTATAGATTCATTGTTTGCATTTTTTTCATATGAAAACCAAGCAGTTCATATGTCATAACCTCCAAGAATCCTTCCTTGATCCTCAAAACAAGCTAAGCTTCTCTTGTACCATCATAGCACCGGTGCCATCCTCTATCCTTGATTTAAACATAACATATAACTTCATCTATTTACTTATCTGTCTTTCCCTTTAATTAAACTGTTCTTTGAGGATAAGAAAACTTTATCTGGATAAACGCATGGAGACTACATAGTAAGTTCAATAATGTTTGTCAAACTGAATGGAATTGAAATTTAAAACAGGCAGATTTTGTTCAATGAAGCCAAAGTCAAAGATTTAAGCAATTATCATTCAAAGCAGAACCAAATACTTAGGAATTAATCATCATTAAAGTCAAAGAGTTTTTTACGTTGTTGAGGGACTTTGACTCTCCATGACCAAGTCCTCTTAACTCCAAAATTTTAATCCCCTATAAATCTTTGTTACACTTAAAACAACATTCCTTGTATTTTTCAAAAGGCTACAAGACAGAATCAAAAATCTAATATTCTCTCCTTCTGCAGTTATGGCTCTTCTCCATTATGATCCTTCCTGGATCTTTCTTTGAGACTGTAAGCAAAGACTATAATTTAGACCTCTTATTATAAAAAAAAGTAAAATGTCTAGATTCTATTTTCCCTGTGTGGTTTAAACAGTTTCCTCTTTTCTTCAATGAAAGAGAGTGAATATGGTTACCTAGTCAAAATTTTTTAAGATTATTCTTATAGATGTAGAAAAATAAGCATTCTTTTAAACATACTAAATTCCTAAAGGTTGATAATTTTATTTTTCTAAAAATAGTATTTGATAAGAAACCACACTTTGATAAAAGTGATAATTAAGCTAAAATATGGTCTTCCTCTTTTATGGGTAAAGAAGAATTAGTTTATATTTGACTTAATGGACTTTGTTCTACTCTTTCACTTTCTTCTTCTAGATCTCTTGCTCCCATTAAATTTTCATAATATCCCATTAACGGAATGAAAAAGAATTCTGCATGGTATTGAGATTGGGAAGAAAGTATTTCCTTTCATTATTATCACAAGAAATTTTTTTTTTGGCAAAAGTTTTTTTCCTGTGGACCTTTAGTTTGCTCTCTTTCAGGATTTTCATAATTATTCCATCGTTATCAGTTTCCCCTTCAGGCCAAATTGAATTGCTTTGAATTTATTTCTGACTTTTAATATTACTTTAAAATTGTTGGGCATCTAATTAGAGTAGGGTTTTTTTCATAAATAACATTTCAAAACTGTACCACTGAACGGCCAAATACCTATCGTTTGCTCTTCAATCTTTTTTCTCCCGTTCTCTTAAAAACAGCTTTAGCTGAACAGCGAACACCGTGCTGTGTTGCAAAGATGAAAGCAAAATTCCATGTGTGAAGTCCAAATTGAAATCACAGAAGGCAGGATTCACACTGCTAATTGTTGCTTAGCAATAAAATGTGCAAAACATTCTAATGGAACAGTGACATCCGGCACCAGAGGCTTTTGTATCGACATTGGCAGTAAATCAGGGAATTAGAAAGCCAAGACTAACAGCAAGAAAAGGGATTCTATCCCTTAGGAGCCAGAGGAGGGTTTCTGTCCTCATTCCTACTTACTGCTCAGTTGAAAAGAGAGAAAGTCCCTTTATCCATTAGATACTCCTGTTGTGGTACTTGAATATTGCATAGACACTAAAAGGCTCATATTATCCTAAAGGAGTCCCTGGTGGATCTGCGCATATCTACAAGAATAGATATTGTTTTCTTTTCCTTGTTAAACAAAAAGATTCTCAGTGAGGATAAATGTTCAAATCCCAGTCTGGGTGTTTGCTAAGGGAGCATAGTGGGACTGGCAGCTTCTACCTCAGTCACCCTCATCCCTGTGCTCTTTGGCTAACAGTTATGCCCAGTATTAAGGCTATGTCTGAAGAATCAAAATGAATAAACAGAGCCTACAGTGTATAGGAACAAACTAATAAGGGGTCTTAACCTGAGAACTGACTCCAGCTTCTTCTTGTGTTTTGTTTCTGTTCTACCTTCATTTCTTTCTAAAGGGATTTCCAAGATAAAATGTCCCAAGTTGCCTTAAAAGGAATCTGAGTTTACCTATTATCTCCAATCTCTCTGGTGGTATTACGTGAACAGAATGATGGTAGGACAGGGATGTTCGGGGACTAAATAAATAGAACCTCAATTCATAGCAAATCAATTTTAAGAGAAAATCATGCCAAAAAAAAAGACATCATTTCAGAGTGAGAGAAAGATTCCTGTATACCATGACATGATTGTTGAGAAACAACGCTGGCAAGCCAAGCCACAATTTGCTTTTCCTCAGTCTCTCTCTCAGAAAATCTTTATAAAGAATATGCACATGTCCTGCTCTTTGCTAATGCTTCAGGCCATACAAATATATCATACATGGTCCCTAACTTGTTACCACTGTAGAAAAGATAATATGCATGAGCCAAAACAATAGATTATAATGTAACAGTTAAAGCTCTGCATACTGAAAACAAAATCATTTACTTTGCAGTTACCTAGCTTCCTTTAATCTGCTATTCTTTATATTGATGAATGGGAAAATCCAGATGCTTAGCATCCAACAGACACTTTTTAAAACTTTTTCATTGATGTATAACCCTGAAAAGTGCACAAATTTTAATGGCATATAGCTCAATAAATTTTTTACTTATATAGTGTATACCCACGTAACCACCACACAGACCAAGATGTAGAACTTTCCAGCACTCCAGGATGCTCCCCTAATTAATACTGCCTCAAAGGTAACCATCATTTTGACTCCTACCACAACAGATTAGTTTTGCCTGTTTTTGAACTTCATATATATGCAGTCATGGAATACTCTATTCTTCTAAGTCTGGTTTTTTTTTTCACTCAACTTTACATCTGTGAGATTCTTCCATGTTGCATGTAGCGGTTGTTTATTATTTTTTCATTGCAGTGTAGTATTCATTGCGTGATTATACCACAGTTTAGTTATCTATTTGCCTTTGATGGACATTTGAAATTTTTTTCCAGTTTTGGATTAACATGAATAAAGATGCTATAAACATTCTTGTACATATATTTTGGTAAACATAATCACACATTTATGTTAGGCACATACCAAGGAGTAGAATTGCAAGGTAGGTATATGTTTAGCTTTGGCAGATACTACCAATTTTTCAAGTGGTTGTACCAGATCATACACCCACCGGAGATGAAGTTTTGCATGCCCTGTATACTTGCTAGCATTAGGTATTGTTGGTCTTTTGATTGTAGCTATACCAGTGAGGTATTGTTGCTTTACTTTGCAATTTCCTAATAACCAGTAACGTTGAACACCTTTTTATATGTTCATTGGCTATTTGAATATCATCTTTTGTAATAAAGCTCCAACATATATTTGAGAAGGTTTGAAGTTTCAAATGATCAGGATGTAAGTCTGCTGATTTCGCAGGCCTCAGAAAGTCAATGGTTTAATTAGCAAATGATACTGGGGCCATGACTTTTGTAAAAGAGGAAACGTCAAGAGTAAGCTGCCTGTCACTAGAGCTATTTAAGCAGAGACCAGACAAAAAAGAAATTTGGAGAGAAATGTAAATACCAGCTGCAAAGTGGGACTAAATAAATTTAAATATCTCTTCCAACACTGGTAAGTTCTACAAGGATTTAACTATTGGTAAGTCGGTAAAATTTACCAATAGTTAAATTAGAAGGCAGAAGGTGGAAGCCAAAGGATGAAGCTTTTAATTTTTGAGTATCTATTGTGCACCAAGGGCTGTACTAAGCCTCTACAAGCATTAATTCATTTAATTCTTATAATAATCATATAAGGTAGTATAAGGAAAAACTCTATATTTCTTCCCTCTACACACAATACTCACACTGCTGCTCACCAAAAGTGTGGAGGTTTTTCCCACACTGACCAATTCCCAGACACCAGCTGGGTGTCCTACAATTCAGTTCAGTTCTGACACTATTTACCAGGAGTTAGCATCAGATTCCACAAGTTAAGGGCTCAGTCCCACAAAACTGCCTGCACTTCAGATGCCAGTGGCAAGTCCCAGATTGTCACTTGTACTTCTGACCAACTGGCTATAAATTAGGGTTCCCACAGCCACCTCCTTGGGTTCTATATTTTTTTAAATGACTTACAAAATTGAGAGAAAGACTTACTTATGTTTACCAGTTTGTTGTAAAGTATGCAATAAAGTGTATAATGAACAACCAGAGAAGGAGATACATTGGATGAGGTCCAGAAGGGTCCTCAGTGCAGGAATTTCTGTACCATTGGAGTTGGGGTACACCACCCTCCCAGCACGTGGATGTGTTCACCACCAGAAGTTCTCAGAATCCTGTCAGCTTCTGAGGATTTTTATGGAGCTTCATACCTAAGCATGACTGATGAAATCACTGGCCATTGGTGATTAACTCAACCTCTAGGCCCTGTTCACTCTCCAGAGGTGTATGGGTAGGGCTGAAAGTTCAAAACTTCTGATCATTTGGTTGGTTCTCCTGACATCCAGCCCTCATCCTGAGGCTTTCTAGGAGTACTCAGCTGCCAGTCATCGCATTAGCATACAAAAAGACACATGCTTTGGATATTTCAAGAGTTGTTTAGGAGCTATTTAGGAGTTATTTAGGTGCCATGAAACAGGGACAGAAGCCAGATATATATTTCTTACTATGCCACAGGCAAGATACTATCTATATTAGTTATCTATTATTGTATAACAATTATTGTATATCTATTATTATTTAACCACAAACTTAGCAGCCTACAATGACACACATGGATTTTCTAATAGTTCTATGGGTCAGGAGTCTGTGCATGGCTTACTAAGTCCTCTGTAATCAAGGTGTGGGCGAGGACTGAGTTCTCACCTGAGGCTTGCTGGGTAGGGCAGGGAGTGAGGAGGTGTGAGTTCAGCCTCTAAGATCACATGATTACTGGCAACGTTCAGTTTCTTGCAGACTGTTAAACCGAGGGTCTCAATTTCTCATTGGCTGTCAGCCATTCTGAGTTCCTTGCCACAGGGCGCTCTCCATATGGCAGCTCACAACATGGCAGCTTGTTTCTTCAAAGCCAGTAAGGAAGAGAGTTTCCTAGCAAGACAGATGTTTCAATCATATGTAACATAATCGTGTGTATGCAATTGCGTATATTCTGTAACCCTTGCTGTATTCTATTAATTAAGAGCAAGTTACAGGTCACACTCACACTCACACTCACAGGGAAGGGAATTACACCTGGGTGTGAACACCAGCAGCAGGGATCTTGGGAGTCACATTAAAAGCCTATCTACTACACTACTATGAGTCTCACGTTACAGGTGAAAAATGAACTAAGAAAGGTAAAATAAATCACCAATCGACAGGTAAGGCAGGTTTTGAACACAAGTGTATCCAAATCCAGAGTTTGCCTTCTTAACCACCACCATGCCAGGGAAAGTTTCAAAGAAGAGGTGGGGACTAGAGCAGAAATTGCTGAATCTGAATAAACTTAGAGAATGGCTTGGGGGGACCAACATGAGCAAGAAGGCAGGGAAAAATAGGTATATTATACGAGGGCGAGGAAATGGTCCAATTATAATAAAATTTACTAGGGTAAATGAAGTGGGGGAGGGGTGCTTGATAGCACCAGAAGTCTAGAAAGTCAATGCATCCATCTAATGTATTCAGCAAAATTATCGTAGGTTTTTAAGCAGAAGTTTTTAAAGTATTAAGATAAATCAAGTATCATAGCTTTATTCAAATCAATATATCTGAAACTTCTTAGAAGAATAAATCTGATGTTAACCAAAGTAGATATCCATCTCTACTTGGCATTGCCTTTTAAAACCTGGCTGTAAATGATTAAAACAAATAAATATTGACTATTAAGTTAAAAATATTTCTCATAGGAGCATTTTCGGTTATATCTAAATGGAAAATAGACCTTGCAATAAAAAGAGCAATTCTTTTTAGGAGGCTTTTACCACCCTCGCCAAGTCATAAATCCTAGAACCTGTGCACTTGACCACAATTCTCAATGGTGAGTTATGAGGCCAAACACCATGGAAATCAGTTATCCTCTAAGCACTGGAGCACACGGTCCTCCAATCCATAGGAAAGCTAGCCAGACACAGGCTAGTCTGACTCTCTAGAAGTCATGGTTAGAATAGAAGAAAAACTTAAGGTTTTAGAAAATAAGTCTATTTAAAAGAATCACTGGAAATTATAAAATGAACTGTTTCTTCTGTCCAACACTCATGTCACTTGCTTTCACACCTTACTTTCACTCCTTTTAAATTAACAAGTATCACCATAATGTTTGGCACGATGAGATGAGATGATTGTTTATCTGTTCACTAACAATCCTGAGTATGGACTTAGAGGCAAACTGCCTGGGCTGGAATCCTCACTCCTTCACCTACAAACTCTGGGACCATGAACAAGCTACTTCACTTCCTCAAACCTTAGTTTCCTCATATGTAAATGGGGGAGTAAAAATGAGATAATAAATAAGATTTGCAGAGATAATACATGAAAAAAGGTATAATATACAGAATGAAACATAGTAGATAATAAAACGTTCATGATTATATCATTAGTGCATGGTGTAATGATTAGCTAATAAAAGAACAATGAATTTTGTTGATTACAAATCCAATATAATAAACACAATCTTGAATCCTTTTTCATCTTGTGCTTTTCTTAAAAGGGCACATGTACCTCTGGGGCACATAGCCACAGTGTTAACTATCATGCAGTTTCTTCCTGTAGTGTTTACTTTACTGGAAGACGTGGGGGAAGGAAAAAGAAATTTAACTCATAAGTAACATTTTAATTATCTTTATATTAAATTTACAAGAAATATCTCATGTGATTGGATATATACTATTTTCCTAGAAGGACTGATTTAAATATGCATGAGTTTACTTATAAATCCACAGTTGAGAATTTATATGTATGGATTTAAAAGTTATAATACATGATTTTTATATTAAGTATCTAAATGAAAGATTCCATTCAAAGCAAAGTTTGACACATTATTTTTTTTAATTACACTCATTTTTTTTTTATCTAGTGGTTAAAATACTACTGCAACTTTTTAATCAAAATAGATCTTACCACAGATCATAAGCAGTTTTTAAACTATGTAAACATCTGTCTTCTTCACTAGAGGAAAAATTGGTGGTGTAGAAGAAGAGTCAGACAGGCCATCTTGAGGGCCACAATACTTAGCCTATAGCAGCCTATAGCTAAATAGATTGAACAACTTATGAAAATTCTCAGAACTTGATTTTTGGAATCTGACCTATTTCATGGAAATGTTGATAGATTTAAATCATATATGTATGTCAAGCGATACATAAGAACCTTAAACTTTAGTTCCATTTCCTAGTCACAATCTTCTCTATTCCCCATTTCAATGATCACATCTTCCTACAAAAGTCAACCTCATGTCCCATCAGTCATCAATCAGTGTGTTTTTGCTTTTTCAGAGAATGTGACTTTTTTTTTTTTTTTTTTTACTTTCTCATTTAATATGTATGTTTTAAAAATTATAGATAAGCCACAGACTAGGAAAAAATGATTGCCAAACATATATTTGACAAAGTACTTAGATGTAGAATTTGTAAATAATTTCTAAAACTCAGTAATAAAAGGAAGACTCAATAAAAGATGGGTAATAGGTTTAGAGAGACACTTTAAAAGAGAAGATATACGAATTATCAAGTGCATAGAAAAGTATGTATCATTAGTCATCAGCGAAATGCAAATTAAAAGCATAATAAAATATTGACACCCATCCAAATTGTTAAAATTTTAAAAATTGACAACATCAAATCTTGGCAAAGATATGGAGTAAACAGAACTCTCATAACCTATGAGCCAGCAATTCCACTCCTAGGTTTTCAACCAAGAGGAACAAAGCATACATTTATAGAAAGACTTGAACAAAAATGTACATAGCAGCTTTATTCACAATAGATAAAAACTAGAAATGGCCCAGATACCTATCAATAGAATGGATAAACAAATTGTAGTATATTCATACAATGGAATACAACTCAGCAGTGAAAAAGAACCAATTACTAGTACATACAATGATATGGATGACTCCAAACTATTACGTCGATTGAAAGAAAACATTATATATTATATGATTCCATTTATGTAAAAGTCTGGAAGAAGCAAAAGATGAGAACTACCTGAGAAAAGTGATGAAGGAACAGTCTGAGATGATGGTAATGTTCAATATCTTGATAAGGGTCTGCATTATATAAAGGTTGAATTTATCAAAACTCAATATATACTTAAGTTGTGTGCATTTCTTTGTATGTAAATTCTACAGCAAAAATATTGTAAATAAATCTTGCAGACTATGTACTGATGTCTGCAGTTTACTTTGGAATGTGTCAAAATTTAAGATGGATTAAGAGATGAGAAGATAACTAAAAAGATATGTGTTAAAACAGAGTAAAATATTAATGATAGAATCTAGACAGTGGGTATACGAGTGTTCATTGTAAAATTAGTTGTTTTCATAATAAAATATTGGAAAATTTGTTTGAGATGATGCAAAACTGAATTGTAAAAACTCATTAGTGAGAAAAATTTTAGAGTAGTTACTGAAGGCATTCCATGAAGGGCGCAATTTTTTTAAATGATAGATACATATATATAGTCTTTTTAATCACGATGGAGCTTCACAAAGCATTTATATCATTGTCGATTGCATAACTGTTTTCCTCCAAAAACACAACAAAAACAGTTTTTAAAAGTTACAGCGATCGTGAAATAAAAGTATGTAAAGGAATATTAGCACAAGATCTTAATCCCAGAAAGAGTGAGTTAGGTTCTTTTATCACCAAAAGTATTCTTTAAAAGGAGAGGATCTGTAAGAAAAATCAGACTGCAAAGGTTATCTTCAGATTACACTAACATCTGCTATTTCTTAGGTCAGACACTGTGCCTTTGAAGTCACATAAAATTTTTAATGCTTTTTGCTTAAAGTTTACTTCACAGGCTATATCAGTGTTTTTCAACATTTAGTAGGTTCTTGACCTACTGCATCAGAATCACTGGGAAAAAATTGTTGAAAATTTATATTATTGGGCCCAGCCCATACTAACTGAATTAGGAAGGTGGGGTAATTTTATCTTTCTGTTTTTATTTTCATATGTGATTGAGCCAGAATTGAGAACCATGGCTCAAAACCATGCCATTATTAGATATTAAATATGCTCTGCAAGCAATGGGCACATAATCAAAGACTCAATGGCAATCTACCCACTAACTTGTGCCAACTTCCAAACAGCTCCTAGTGTGTGTTCCCCAGTTACTCCTCCCCCCCATTCAATAACACACTTGTTAGTGGTCTCTTGTGTGTTAGACGCAAGCTTCCTAAGTGCAAGCTCATTTTCCAGCTGATTTATACAGTAAATGTGCTGCCTACATTAGAGGATAATATGAGATCACTTATGGTGCTATTTCTACAGCTCCCAGCCAGGGCTGGTATAATGGAATATGCAGAGTATGCCATGCATGAGGATCCCCAAAGAAAAAAAAGGACCCAGAAAAGGATCACTGCTTTTAGTCATTTAGTTATAAATGTTTTGGTGCATCTACAGTACTGAGGCCAATACTCCTTTTGTTTTGTTTTGTTTTGTTTTGTTTTGTTTTGTTTTGTTTTGTTTTGTTTTGTTTTGTTTCTGTCCCTTAAGGAATGTCCCTCCAAAGTTTCCAATGGAGACATGTGCATTACATATTTATACATACGGTTTAACAGTAATATTTCATCAGGGTAAAAACTAAGATGTAAATTGAAGACAATTGTAAAGAGGAAAGCAAGGAAAGACATGACCCAAGAAGTATTTGGGGGTAGGGATGGGAATAAATTCAACCCCAGAGTCATACATGAAACAATGCCTTTGGCCTATAAGTAAAGAATAGTGACACTCTCTATCCTTTCATTTAAATAATCCACAAAGCCTAGTTTCCAAAGCTACTGGTAAAAACAGGTCTCCTTGCCCTGGGAGCCTGGAACTATTGTCTCCATTTTTCAAACTTGTTCCAAAACTGTGATTTAAAGAACATCATTCCTACAAATCCCTAGCCACAGTTAAGTAAATTTGGGAAATGCTACAAATGACATCCCACTTGCATTAGTCACAATGCTGCTCCCCAAAGTAAGGAATTTCTACCTTGAAAAAACATATTTAACTTTCTGAAATTTGACTAGTAATGCCTTTTCATATATAACACATAAATGAAATGCCCCAAAGACCAATGTTCTGGAATTCCTGTCTCAGGATTGGCTTTGCTTCTTTGTATTCTCTTTCCTATCTGCCCAAGACACCTAATATCCGTATACCACCTTCTGGTTAGCCGAATTCCCAACTGAGATGTTAATTCCAAACCCAGGAACCAGCTACATAATTTTCTACAAAGGGCTACCCAGTGTGAAATGGAAGTGTGGGGCCCTTTGTTCAAATGTTATTAAGAATTTCAGGCCACAGCAGAGCTTAAAACCAAGCATAGGATCCTTCAGAGTGTGCTCCATACCAGGCTTTGTTCCTTTACCTTTCAAGTCATCTATTAAAAAATGAAAGCTATCTAATTCAATTAATTGTTTGAGTTAAAGAAATTAATCATACTAATAGAAAAAAGATGTGAAGGGATTTACTTGACAGTGCACAAAAAACAACCCCCTCCCCATGCAAAAAAAAAACCTGCTGAAATAATGGGTTGATTTTCAGAAGTAAAGAAAGA
>NW_011889222.1:328680-344272 GCF_000151845.1 Pteropus vampyrus | reverse complement strand
AGGATAATATGAGATCACTTATGGTGCTATTTCTACAGCTCCCAGCCAGGGCTGGTATAATGGAATATGCAGAGTATGCCATGCATGAGGATCCCCAAAGAAAAAAAAGGACCCAGAAAAGGATCACTGCTTTTAGTCATTTAGTTATAAATGTTTTGGTGCATCTACAGTACTGAGGCCAATACTCCTTTTGTTTTGTTTTGTTTTGTTTTGTTTTGTTTTGTTTTGTTTTGTTTTGTTTTGTTTTGTTTCTGTCCCTTAAGGAATGTCCCTCCAAAGTTTCCAATGGAGACATGTGCATTACATATTTATACATACGGTTTAACAGTAATATTTCATCAGGGTAAAAACTAAGATGTAAATTGAAGACAATTGTAAAGAGGAAAGCAAGGAAAGACATGACCCAAGAAGTATTTGGGGATAGGGATGGGGATAAATTCAACCTCAGAGTCATACATAAAACAATGCCTTTGGCCTATAAGTAAAGAATAGTGACATTCTCTAGCCTTTCATTTAAATAATCCACAAAGCCTAGTTTCCAAAGCTACTGGTAAAAGCAGGTCTCCTTGACCTGGGAGCCCGGAACTATTGTCTCCATTTTTCAAACTTGTTCCAAAACTGTGATTTAAAGAACATCATTCCTACAAATCCCTAGCCACAGTTAAGTAAATTTGGGAAATGCTACAAGTGACATCTCACTTGCATTAGTCACAATGCTGCTCCCCAAAGTAAGGAGAGAATTTCTACCTTGAAAAAACATATTTAACTTTCTGAAATTTGACTAGTAATGCCTTTTCATATATAACACATAAATGAAATGCCCCAAAGACCAATGTTCTGGAATTCCTGTCTCAGGATTGGCTTTGCTTCTTTGTATTCTCTTTCCTATCTGCCCAAGACACCTAATATCCTTATACCACTTTCTGGTTAGCCCAATTCCCAACTGAGATGTTAATTCCAAACCCAGGAACCAGCTACATAATTTTCTACAAAGGGCTACCCAGTGTGAAATGGAAGTGTGGGGCCCTTTGTTCAAATGTTATTAAGAATTTCAGGCCACAGCAGAGCTTAAAACCAAGCATAGGATCCTTCAGAGTGTGCTCCATACCAGGCTTTGTTCCCTTACCTTTCAAGTCATCTATTAAAAAATGAAAGCTATCTAATTCAATTAATTGTTTGAGTTAAAGAAATTAATCATACTAATAGAAAAAAGATGTGAAGGGATTTACTTGACAGTGCACAAAAAACAACCCCCTCCCCATGCAAAAAAAAAACCTGCTGAAATAATGGGTTGATTTTCAGAAGTAAAGAAAGAATATTTAAAGGAAGGTTGTGAATGGTGAAGCATTTTGAAAGCATTTCATAAGGGAAATAATCGATTTAGTCTAAAATGTATCAAGTCCAATAAGAGAGAGCCTGGAAGTTAAGAAAGTATGGCATGGTACCCATCTGCTATGAAGGCCTCCTGGAGATAGAACATGAGCTAGTTTCTAATATCTGAATAGGATTTGATGAGGACTAGAAGTTTGAAGGACCATAGGCAGCAGACCAATATGTGTCGAACAGCAGGAAAACTTCTTGGTGGCTCTTGCCACTTATAAGGAAGAAAAGGTTCCTATTTCCCTTATGCACTACCCATAGTTGTATCACTGCTGAAAAGAAAAAGCAAAACTCTGGAAGGTAGGCAGAAAAAGAAGACACTACATATAAAGGACCATGGGTGAAATTACAATAGACTTCTCATCAGAACCTATGGAAACCAGAAGACAAGAGAGTAACTTATTTAAAGTGCTGGAAGACAAAAGCTGCCAACCAAAATTCTATACTCAGCAAAAGTATCTTTCAAAAATGAAGGAGCAATAAAGATTCTCAGATTTATTAAAAAAAAAAAAAAAAAACTAAGAGAAACCATTGCCTGCATACTATGGTTATGTAAGAGGTCTCTTTATTTTTAAAAAATACACACTGCAATATATAGCAGTAAAGGAACATGATGTATCCAATGTCTTCAATTTATTCTGAAGTGATTCAGAAGCAAATTGATGTGTTTATATCACATACCTACATATATAAACAAACAGAATGATAAAGCAAATGGAGCAAAATATGTACAGAATTGGTAAGTCTGGATAAAGAGTATATGGGATTTCCTTGTTCCAGTCTTGCAAATTTTTTATAAGTTTTAAGCATATCAAAATTAAGTATTTTTAAAAAAAATATTTAAAAATGTAGCAAGACCTTAAATTCTAAACTATGCCATTAGGATTATATGACTGAACTAGGATTATAGAGCCCAGAATCCTCAGCTTGCATTCGGAGAGTGTCATTGCACAAGGTTGCATATTTTTATTTTCAGTGAAAGTCATATATATACAAACTTAATAAGAAGAAATTATTTCTTTCACACCCTCAGTCAAAAACCTTCGTGGAAGGAGAACTACAGCTGTTGAAGATCTACCACGTGGGTGGCAACATGGTAAAAGACCATGATGTGGAGATTATAGACGTAGATCTGAAGCCCACCTCAGCTGTTTATTAACCAAGTAACATTAACAAGTCACTTAACCTCTCTGGTCCCTCATCTATAAAATTGAAATAGAGTATTCATCTAGCAGAGTTGAGGGAGAAATAAAAATAATATATATAAAAAGTATGGAGGAGGTGCTCAATAAACATTACCAATGTTTTGTGTCACATATTATCACATTTAGTCTTCACAATCACACTGAGAAAGGTGTTATCACTTTCATTCCTACATTTTAGAAAGTAGACTCATAACAGTTAAATATTTCATACAATTTATAAGTAAGCCACCTTAGCTTCCACCACTAGTGTGACAGATCCCAAGGCCCATGCTCCATTTACTAGGCCATACTACCATGCAAAATGCACAACATGCATATGGAACAGTGTGTGGCAGGAAGAGGAAGACAGTGACAAGGTGCCTTCTGCACCAAACTAAAGTTAAAATGACCCTGCAGCTAATGACTCAAAGAGCATCTATTAATCTTAACCCGTATTTTGAGAACTTCATTTACTTCTTCTTAATAAATGATAGCATAACTTGAAATGACATTTTCATTATTACCTCAGACTATAATGCCAAAGGACCGAAAGTGACATGTTAATTACTACGCTGCTATAGTTATGAGTCTTTTCTCATCTATTTCTACTAGCATCACTACCAGCATTGCCATTAATAAAAGAATGTCAGTGATGGCCTAGAAATCGCTATTATCGAGTTAGTCATACTTTGCTTTTAAGAATTACATAGGCTAAAGTTTTGGCCTTAGAAAGCCATCAACCAAGAATTACAAAGTACATCTCTAATCACAAATTTCAGTAAAATTTTAATAGTGTTATTTCCTAGATGAAAGAACTCAGACTCAGTAATTCTAAGCATTTCTGAAAACCTCATGCCTACAGTTCCCTGAGATTCAAATCTGAAAATCATTAGCCAGGCTAGTGTAAACTATTTTAATTGCCATGTTAGCAGATGAGGGAGAAAAAAACTTCTAAGAAAAATGGGTCACAACTATCTTGGCTTGTTTTAATCAGTTATGTAAATTGGCTCTAGACCCACAAACTAAGCCCATGGAGAAAAAGAAATCAGGCTAGCCAGAAAGGCACATGGCCATATGCAGAAATATTTTAAATTAAAATGTATTTTAAAAGCACGTTAGTCTGTACATTCCACCGCTTAGCTGCACACAAGAAAGGCCAAATGAATGTTTGCGAAAGGAAGGGAAGGAGGGAAGAAAGAAAAGGCAGTGTTTTCTAAAACTGTCAATGTTGATCGATGACCAATGCATCACTTCTAACCCTAAGAAGAATACAAAGAAATGGTAAAAAAAAATTACTAACTCCAAAGTTGAAGGGCTTAATAATTTTTAACTCATCTGCATCATAGATTAAATTTACCAAATCTGACCTCTTAACTTTCTCCAAAAAAAATCACTAAGATTACAAAGCATAATGTAATTTTGCCTATTCTCATAAAAGCTGCTCAATCTACATTCTTTTTCAAAAGCAGTTTTACGAACCTGGTGAGTTCAACCAAAATAATGGGAGAAATAATATATGCTGCACCCACAGCTATGTGGCTACCACAATGAGGAAAACACCTTTATACTCACATATACATTTTGTTTGAAGACACTGGTTAACTGTAAAGAACAGTCGATATGCATCATAACACTCAGCGAGGTCACCAGTGGCCTGGCCTGGTGCTCTGCACTATACAACTTTAAGGGAGTATGTATTATGACTGTTGTGGTTGTTTTCACTTTTATTGTTATTATTAAATATTATTCAAAAAATCCACAGCCACGACACTAGGGAGTAATTTGCTCAAAGTGCACAGACAGTACCCACTAGACCAGAACAGAGCAAAGCTCTTTGTTAATGTGACTTTCTTGAACAGCAAAGTTCTTTGTGTACATATGAAGTGCTCAGTATGTGTTTGATGAACAGACCTAAACTGAAGCACTCACTGACTGCTTTCCTCAAACAACTCACTCTGATGCAGCACAATACGAACAATAAAAAGAGCAACAAGCACTGTTTATTAACACTAACTATGTAACAGGATAAACATGCCAATCCCTTTACATTCATTACTTCATTTAAATCCCCACAACAAACTTAGGAAGTAAGTACTGTCATTACCCCCATTCCACATATGAGAAAACTGAAGTCAGATATATCAAGACATTTGCCCAAAGGCAATGGTAAATGATAAGTAATGGAAATAAGTTTCCATCCAGGTTTCTCTGACTGCAGTTCCTGTGCCCTAAATTCAGATGAGGCTGTAATATCCATATCTATCCTTCATGTTAAAGAAAGAAATATAGCCCCAAAGAAGCTAATAAAAATAAATAAATAAAAAGTTAAAAGGATGGCTAGCAGTCCAAGGTTTCCTTGCACTTGAAAAGCCCAGGGCATTAAGTCTGCCTGTTGTAAGTGGGGATTCTTTAGTGGACATGCAAGTTCGTGGGTCCTCTTAAATGTGCACTCAAAGTCCAACATCTTTAGCCCTCACTAATGGTATATTTATCATGGTTTCAAGGTTCAGACTTACACGTCTCACTCTAGTTTAACAGGTTTCTACTTTTTGCCTTTTGCTAATGAAGCAAGATCTTTCCCATTCCACTCAGGAGAGAAAAAGCCCAGAAGAGAACTCTGGCAGCATGCCTCTGAAAACTAATGGACTTTGAATGGTCTGGTTAGAGAAACTCTGGAGTATCTTGCTCACCTTCATCCATCAGAGCCCTGAAGTCTTCTCTTTTAGAGAATCTTCTGTTAAAATGCAGAAGTCTTCATCACTGCCAGACAGAATGTCAGAGCCCTATTGGTTTGGCCAAGTTCCGGACTTGGCCTCTAGCCATTGTATCCATGGTACCTGCCAGGGCTTCCCTATCCAACCGCATTCCCAGCCCAGCTCTCTGGCCAGCCCAGTTCTCTGGCCAGCCCAGCCCTGTTGCTGCCCAGCCAGGACTTGGCAGGACTTGCTCCCTCATTATGCATGTTCACTACCAAATCTTCAGTCTCATGCTCTCTCCACTGGCTCATTTCTCTCAGCTTTCAAATACTGCAACACCATGAGATTTATCATCTACACCAGGATACTTCTGAGAGTGAAAAAGAAACAATATATTGATACTACACTGGGACAACAGACATAATTCTGCAAATCTAGATCTAGTCACTTCATCAAACCCCACAGGATTTTCCTATCCTTAAAACAAAATTACAATTCAGTCTGGTGCCTTTTCTAGAAACTGATTAATTTTCTCCTTTCTTCTCTCTCAAAATTCTAGAATTTGTTGTCTACAAACATGTATTCACCATCTTCCCTCTCTAATCTCCAATCAATTTGTCTTCTGCATCTACCATTCAACTGAACAGACTTTCTGCTAAATCAAATTTTTTTTTTTAGTCCTCATTCTTCTAGAACTCTCTGCTCTATTTGGTTCTATTCAATCTTTCTAACTTTAGCTCCTGAAAGTCTCACTATTTCATCTGTTCTTTGATCGTTCCCTATTATAAAAGGTGGATACCTCCAAATATTTGAAAAACCTGCCTTTTCTGAGTTAAATCTCAGTCATCCTTGACTTTACATAATTATGAGATGCTCTGATCCTGGCTGTTTCCTCTGGTCAAGCTCTAGTTCACCAATTTTCTTCTTGAAATGTTTCAGGCAGGAAGGAACACATGCCGTTCAGCCTGAAGAAACTCAAGACTGCTTCTCTCTACTCAGCCTCTCTTTACTATTGCATCCTCATATTATCTTAGCTTTGTTAATAGCCACTTCACTGTGGTCGCTTCTATTATGGTGACAGTCAACAAAATCTCCTGGATCTTGGTTTATGAATTCCTATGAAGTTGTTTTCTTGACATTGTGCAGTGAATTCTTGTTGTTCACCCAAATATAGGATTTTACATTTCAACATCTTACTTTCAATCCTATTTCACACCCTGTCAAGACCCTTTTCAGTTTTAATGCTATCATCTATCATGTTAGCCCTTCTTTCTATTGTGTTGTCTACAAATTTGATAAGCATCTCTTATATGATTTTCTCTTTACTATGTCAGTTTCAGCTTAGAGACAGCTGATTTTTCAAATATAGCGTTAAAGACCCTTTTGCTGCCTCTCCGCTGCTCCGTGTGACACTGTGTCACCAGCAGTTCTTGTCTACCCTACCCTAGCCTAGGGTTATTAGTCCTGTCATTTGGAACAGTGATTCTAAACTTTATTGGACATCAGCATTATCTGGCATGTCTGTTAAAAATGCATATTCCCAGGCCCAAGCTTCAACAATTCTGATTCGGTAGATTGGAGAGGCCTCCAAGAATAAGTGCCTTTGACAAGCACCCCAAGCGACTAACAATAATCTGCACATAATATTTAAACACTTCCTTGGGATACAAAAATCTGTGTGCGGGGACACAGGCAGTGGGAGGTAATGGTGGTAGGGACGAGTTAGATTTTCTAAACGCCCTGTCAGTCTGCAAATGTCTTTTCAGGGAATTGAACATAATGTCATTCTGCCAACATTCAGTTACTCTTCATTCACATTTTCTAGGTAAATTCATATTCTACACACCAAATGGCTCCTTAAAGGACTAGACATTTAATTTGAAAATACTTAATAAAGTGAACATATTTAAATGGCTTCCTTATGGCCATAAATTTAAATAGATTATTTTGGGTCTTAATTTCTATGTCTTTGATGTGACATTTATAAAATAACTCTTCTGGTCAGACATTTATGCAATGTTATATCTGTAGCTGTTAAAAAATTTCAAATATTTCTATGCTCTGTTTTTAATTTCTCTTGTTTTGAATTTCATTTCTTATTTATTTTTTAACTCAGTATTATTTTATTGGTTTTTAACCTCAGAGGTTTAGTTTTCCTTTAAGCTTTTTTACATGCGGCTCTTGAAAAGTATTTTATTTAAAGATGCATCACTAATGATAGTTACCTTAACTTGTTTTTAAAATTTTTAGCTTTAAGACTGCCTCACCTTTAAATTCTTTCATTTTGCGTTTAACCACCCCTATTCTCATCTTCTGCTTTTCTATTTTTGGTCTCTTGCTTTCACAGTGTCTGACAAAGAAGTGGGTCATAGGAATGCTCAAAATGGAAGGAATCCAATTACAACCAGGAAAGTATCAAAGCTGCCCAGCCACCTTGGCACCTGCTCCTCTGGTTTCTAATCATTCCTTATCCTGAAGACTCAAGAGACTCACAAGTCATCCTGTAATAGAGACTTTCAAATAATCTACCCAGAATATTTTGCGTCATTTTTCTTTTGCTATTAACTTGTTACTTCATAACTGCTAGTATTAAGATGTACATGTTCCAAATTGTTTTTGTTTTTGTTTCTTCTCCTTAACCTAAATTTTTGGTATAACTATCATTCAGCAAAATGATCCATTAGGTGTGTGTTGATTCATTCGGCCCAGGTGGAGAGAGATAAATACTAGTGGTTACCATTTATTGAGTATCTACTACATGGCATGCTCTGTGATAAGTTCTTCATATATATATATATGAAGATTATGTATATAAATATGAAGATTATATAATGGAGATTTTACATCTATACAGATAAATAATCTGATTAATTTTCACAATGAAGCTATTATCTTTATTTTACAGATAAAGAGCTGAGACTTTTCTTCTCCTCTGCTATTCCACAGACATTTGGTCAAGGCGGTTGCTGTGGAGAAGTAGAAATGCTACTTGTAGAGGATACTGGGATGCTGAGGACTCATTGTCTGAGTGGCTGAGACTACTGCCTAACAGCCCTCACTGTCAGACCTCTCCAAGAAGTGCCCTCAGCTGAAGAGGGACACTCTCCCAAGGTCATACCTCTTCCCAGGGCAGCCCACATTCCACAACTCATCAAAAGGGGAGGGAGCTTAAGGGCCAGCCTCCTTGCCCTAAACCAGGAACACTCTGTAGGGCCATCCCAGATCCAGAGCTCCTCTGGGGCTGGCTGATGGCTTGTTATGACGCAGCCCAACTTCTCTGTTTGTCTGTCCTGCTCCCTTCCTTTCTCCTCCCTGTACGGACCCTGAGAGCATGTCCTCTTAAACTTCTTGCACACAAAATTTCTTATCAGGGTCTGTTTCTTGAATAATCTGACCTACAGCATTAGTTTTGTGGTGAAACACAGCAATTTTTATTTATTCCTCCTCTATAACAAAAAAAATCATCAAAGGCAATTATCTTAAATATGTAAATACAAGTTAAGATATTAGAGGTGACAGAGAAAGGATAAAGAAATACAAAAGAAAGAAACCAAGGGAAAGGCCATAAAACAGAGCCAGGCGTGTGACTAACACAAAAAATAAATTCCTTAGCAGGGCCATAAATTCGGCTTTTTGCCAATGCAAAAAAAAAGTAAACTCATCAATTCTATAATTCACGATAACCTTAAGATGTTTGGTTAAATACAGAGTTGCTTGGGAAAAACTAAGACCAAAGAGATATACTTCCTGAGAGCTTATATAAAAATCTTCATAGCCTTATATTAGTTGCACAAGTGAGTTTCATGGAGATGTGTTTGCCTGGCTGATACTGATAAAGTGACCAACAGTTCGGGTTTGTCTGGGACCTGGAAAATTCTCAGGACATGCGACTTTCAGTTCTAAAACTAAAACTGTCCGGGGCAAACTAGAACAGTTAGTCACCCTGGTAATCATACAACTCCAACATCAAATCAGTAAAAAACAAATCTCTAAAAGGCCAATATAAATCAGTCCAGGAACACAGGTTTATGCAGGCTCGGCTTAACCCAGGAGTATTTTAAGACTATCCAGAAAAAATGTTTAAACTGCACAGCCTTCACACAATTTTCTATGTACTGTTGATCTCGACTGAGCTTTTGAGAGATGAGGTACAATAGTCCCTCCTTATTTGCAATTTCATTTTCCATGGTTTCAATTACCCACAGTCAACCATGGTCCAGAAGTAAACAATTCATAAATTTTAAATTATGTGCTTTTCTGAGTACCATAATGAAATCTCATGCTGTCTCACTATATCCTGCGTGTATTCACATTGCACACGCTACCCACCCATTAATCGCTTAGTAGACCTCTAAGTTATCAGATCAATCGTCACAGTATCGCAGTGCTTGTGTTCAAATAACCCTGATAGTAAATAGCCTAATGCTACGACACAATGCCTGCACCATTCACCTCACTTCATCTCAACACACAGGCATTGTATCGTCTCACATCATCTCAGAAGAAGGGTGAGTCGAGTGCAAAAAGATATTTTCAGAGAGACCACCATAACTTTTAGCACAGTATATTGTTATAATTGCTCTACCTTATCATTAGTCATTATTGTTAATCTCTTATTGTGCCTAATTTATAAATTAAACTTTATCATAGGTTTGTATGTATAGGAAAAAAACATAGAATTTATAGGGTTTCATACTATCTGCAGTTTCAGGCATCCACTAGGGGATCTTGGAAAATATCTGCCATGAATAAGAAAGTATAGTGTAAACGGCAATGAGTTTAATGTTGCACTCCTCAGAAAGTACCTAAAGTATGGCTATTTTATGCCGTCAATTCAGTACAGACCCTTATACTTGAATAGATAGTTGAGATCAGGATAGAGTTAACATTCTTAGGTGAAAATTGAAAAGCCGAACAAGCACAGAAAGGTGATTTCACTTCTATTTGGTGCTGAGCTAAGGGAGAGTTTGAGGTCAGGAATAAAATTCTCCTTCGAAAGTAATTTTGAACCTTCTCTGATACATAATTGCATGTATTGAGGTAAAAATATTCTACTCAAGGAATTGGGTCACCACAATTTTAGCCTGGAAAAAAACAGAAACTGAAAAAGGCAGATGTTACCAAAAAATCAATCACAACAAAGCATCTATACAATAATTAACTTGACTCTTTGCCACTTTCAGGTATAAGTGCCATGCTCAACTATCTGAGGAATTAACTGAATGACTGCCCAGGACCTGCATCTCTTTAAAATGTGATATCCCATATATTCACCGTCTACTCCATAACTAAAATAATAATCCACTAGTTTGTAATACTGACTTGTTTCTAATGGATTGAACCCAAGACTTACAGTCAATAATCCTGATTTAGGAGTTTCAGTTTAGCAGCTGTCTTTCAGCGAACAACCTTTGGAAGTCATTTAATAAATAAATATTCCCTATTCCTGAGTGATCTAATCAGCAATCATATGGATTTCCTTTTCTGGTTAAGTTCTATTTGTCAATTGTAATTTGTAAAAGAAACTGGGAGGAAGTTGAAAACAAAGGTAGCAATTACCCAGCTAACTTGGGTTTTATATACAGCTGCACACACGTCAGATGTGTTTGAGAATATTTTCTATTTCCATTGACAAAATTTCCAGATGATCACTGATATTCTTTCTCATGTTCTCCTGCATAGAAGATCGCACGTAAAACTGAAATAAAGACTTTCTGTGAAGCCTGATCCAATTTACAGGTAGTGACAATCGTCTCCTGAATTCAAGTTATCGATAGAGATACAGTCAGGGTATGTTTTTAACCATTTTTTCCTCCTCCCTTAATACATGAGCTGGTTGAAATATCTGCATAGTGAGACTAAGAAATGTTGGCTGGAAAGTTCAAACAGGGAAGATAGTCTTTTCAGTGCATTATTTGTAGTTTTCCAGGGAGGCATCAACTCTCTTACAAAGTATCTCAGGCATTCACCTCACGAAGGCTGGAGGACTGTCGTCTATCGGGGGCTCTGAGCTCTGACAAAAATATTTTCAGCTCTGAAGAGCTTTGTTTATATTTCTTCATTGCCTTAGTCACCAACTAATTTCCAACCCTCAATTTCATTTTGTGCCGAGTTGATCCAGGGAAGGGCAGAATAGCTGAGTGTCCAAGAGCCATGTACTAAGGCACACAGCAAGGCATTATGCTTCTGTTCCCTGTGACTTCTTCACAGTACCCTACCTGCTTCACAGCTACCTAGATTCCATTAAATGCCATTTTTCTATTTGCATCTGTAGCTTTAGTCATTAAAAGGAAGGAAAGAGCACTCTTTGCTGCACAATGACGTTATCCGTTTTCTCGGTTTAGCACAAAGGCAAGCTTTTCTTCTTTCTGGATAACTAGTTTCATCTGTGACTAAGAGGTCTGAAATTTTACTACTCAACCTGCTAACTTTTGCATTGCATCAGAGCGAAGGTCAGTAATCTTCCTGACAGAAGATTTAAAACATAAGAAGCTTAGCATTTGGGTCTAGGAACTTAACCCTCTGTGTCCTCATGGGGCACTACTAAGGGAGCTCCATTTCAGTTTCCAGCTGACTTTTCAAAAAAAGCTGATGATGATAGAATGGCTCCAGCATCCTCCCCTCCCACTCTGTAGCTAGGCATTTATGCACCTCCAAACAAGACTAATGAGCAAGCTCTTCGTGGTGAAAGGCAGGACTGCTACAAGTCTCCCGGCTTCCATGTTTGTGAACTCTTGAATCAGAGTAATTTCCAAATACATCATCATCGGAATACACTTTTAGCCTACCATGAAAGAGCCCAGAAATTGGACTTCCACCTCGTTCTTCTTTTCTAAAGGTGAAACGACCTTTTTTAAAAAAAAGAAAATAGTTACATTTTATTGTGGATATTAAGTTTTGCCCTGAACAAATGAAGATATGTAAGCATGTTTCATTCTCTAAAGAAGAACATTACTATTTCCAAAATGTACATGCATACATTTGTTTAAAAATAGCTGCCTTCATTATCATAATGATTTTTCCCCCTGTGTTCAGGAGCTCAGGAAATTAGTGATAAATGTAAATGTAATCAAGGACACTACCGTGCTTTTAATCTGGCAGGTAAAAACCATTTATACCTCCCATCACTGTGGCAGGACAAGGTATTTTTATTATCAAAAGAAGCTTGGAAGTAATCTGATTGCCATCTGGCATTTTTTTCATGTTTATGTCTTGCCTGATAAAAATGCTTATCTTAATATCAAGCGTCAATACTGTTCTGAGGGAAGGCACTGTTGTTAAGAGTGGAAATTGGTGCTACCTTTCTGAAGAAAAATCTGCCAAAACACATCAAAAATGTAAAATTGATTATTCTTTAACCCAGAAATCCGCCTTCTATAAATTTATCCCGATACAGTTGCACATGTAGAAAAAGATGCATGTTTGCTGTTTTGCTATTTACAACAGAAAAATGAAAATGAAGAAGGAAACATCCTAAATGTCCAATGAAAGGCAATTAGTCAAATGCATTATGGTATGCAAATATAATTTAACACAGCTATTTAAAATAATAGGATATTTGAAATATTGTTTAATAAGAAACATCTTATGTAGTATATAAAATTTATCCATGCAATAAATATTTGTCAAACATTTACTAAGTAACAGACATTGTTCTATAGCAAAAGTCAACTAACTTTTTACTGTAAAGATCCACTTAGTAAATATTTTAGGCTTTGCAGGTGTATGCCATAGGTCCCTGCCATAGGTGCTTAACTCTGCCATTATATCATGAAAACCTCCATGAGCAATATGTGAGCAAATAGGTATGGCTGTGTTCCAAGAAAACGTGATTTAGAACGACAAGGCTATTGAACAAATTTGGTTCCTTAATATTAGTTTGCTGACTCTTGTTTTGAATAATTGAAATATACAAGTGACGCAAAACATAAAAAGCTCTGACTCCATGGATCTTACATTCTACAGCTGTGTGTGTGTGTGTGTGTGTGTGTGTGTGTGTGTGTGTGTGTGTGTGTGATCTTATTAGATGGATGTTCACTCATCAACTAATTATTCATTAAGCACATCTTTGGAAATTGTGCCAGATACCATGCTGTAATTAGCTGGTGATTCAATGGTAAATGAAAGAGATTTGGTCCCTGCCTTCATAAAGCTCATGGTCAGGTAGAGAAGACAGGCAAGAAAGCAAATAGAAAGAGCAATTACAGTTTGTTAAAATTGATAAGAAGCAAATAAAATGATTAACATTGGTTATCTCTGGGTAGTGAAATGTCTAGTGAGTTTTTCTTTATTCCTTTTTATTTTCCTCTATTGTTTGAAGTTTTTACCATAAGCATGTTTTATCGTTTCCAAAGTAAAAAAGCTAGCCTCAAAAAGTTGTAAGTAATGAAAAGGATAAAAGTTTAATTTGTATTTTCTATTGAATATCTAATCCTAATGGATTTAGAACAGCAAATGATCTCCACCTTTTTTTACAGCAATTTGTTTTGTCTTTGAAATTGTCTACCTAAAATAAAAGGTCTTACTATTCTCTAAATAAATAAACAAATAAAAATCTTTGTCTTTAGGATATGGATGAAAGTCTTAGTGAGGGACACAAGAACCTAAATTCTACTTTGTTTACCCACTAATCTCAAGTGTAAAACAAAGCACTTAAGGAAGTATAGGAGAGGAATAAGCCAAAGACTGGCAATCCTTCCAGATGACTGGCTCTGAAAAATTATTTCTTTTCTTTTATTTTGAACAGAAATTGTGTAGTAGAAAATATGCCTTGCCCAAAAAGATGTCTGGCCTCTGCCCTTAGCTTCTGGGAGGTTACCTCTGTCATATCTGGTAGTATTTTTGTTTAGGATGAGAGCTGGCCACAACTAACAGTCATAGATTGGGGGTCAGCCATGCCAGAAAAAAACAGCTATTTTATTTAGAGTGGGAGCTTAGGGTCTCATAATCTCAGTCAACTGGGTAACTGAGTTCAACTGCATAGGCAATCAACCAATCAGGCTTATGAATACAGCCTCAGTACCAAACTCCGGTGAGCTTCCCTGGTTGACAGCACTCCATGTGTATTGTCATGTATTGATGCCAAGAAGACAGTGTGTCCTGAGGACAACTGAAGCTTCATGTTTGGATCACTCTCAGATTCTGCCCTGTGTTTCTCTTCTCTGGCTGATTTTAATCTGTATCCTTTCCCTGTAAAACCATAACCATGAGCATAGTTGGTTTCAGTGAATTCTTCTGAGTCTTTCTAGTGAATTATGGAACTAGAGGGTAGTTTTGAGAAGCTCCCAAACTTGAAGCCGATGTCAGAGTGAGGGTGGTCCTGTGGAGAACTTTGTCCTCAGAACTCACAGTGTGGCTAACTCCGTGTAGGAGCAATCAGAGGAAAAAAAGAGAAGACAATGTGTTGGTGGAACTTCAACTCTTCATTTGTGGTAAGACTATATTCTCTGGGCTCTTTCTCCCTCTGCTTCTTCTGAATCTCAAACACCATTCACCAGGTTTAACAGAAGGAATAATCTGGTTTAACAGAAGGAAAATTCCGAATGCACTCTGCATTCAGATTTTACAAAGATGCACAACCGTCCTGATAGCAGGTATGTCTTTAAGGCATATTTTCATACTCTACCTGTAACTTTGTCTTAGAAAGATTTAAGTGCAATGTTTTTCTCCTTTAATATATGAGAAGCAAAAACTCAAAAACTCAAACCAGTATACTTTCTTGATATGAAGACCGTAAATTTTGTCCAAATATTTGCTTGACTGCTTTTTAGTGAGTTTTCTAATTTATTATACTAAAAAATATATTTCTTAAAACACCAGGGTTTAGACGCATTTCATTTTTTCAATAGAGCCATAAAGATTATGTGTTTGTGAAAGTTTAGGTGTGTGTTTGTCTCTGCGTGTTGAGATCCTTGATAGCCGATAACTTCTACTGAACCTTTCTTAGGGGAAGCCTTGAGCTTTTAGTAATGTCAGCCTCTAGTCCATTTATCTCTAAGGTAGAAAACGAGAAAATCCCCAAAATCTTAGTCTGTCATTTCCTTAAAGTTGCCCTAGTGTCTCTACCAGTCAAATGTGTACATATTATTTTTTAAATATCAAAAACTAATCCAAGAGAATTAACATTGTGAACCTCCATCAACAACTTGGTCTGGAACTCAAAAGCATTTCCTCCTGGGCTGGATTTCACCTGCATAAGTCATATGTGATCCATTTTGAGGACTTGAATTCAGGATAGATTCAACCTCTGAAAACTCAGTTTAGTTCTGAGCTTGTCCTTGACTCCAAGTTCCAGTGCCTAGCACTTGAAAAGATCAGGTACAATTCAATTAT
>NW_011889222.1:305169-328250 GCF_000151845.1 Pteropus vampyrus | reverse complement strand
AGAGAGAGAAAGAAAGAGAGAGAAAGCAGGAAAATAAAGGGGTTCTAATGCTTGGTCAGGAGCAGAAGTCTGATACTTAGCTCTTTGTTTTGACTAGAAAATTAGAGCTTCTCTAAAAGTTGTGTTTTGTAAAACTCATCTGTGTCAGCTGGACTTGCCTGATATGTTAACTGATGGTTTATAATCTCACATGCCTTTCTCTTCACAAGGATTTAATAGGTTGTCTTTATTCTGCACTTGCAGCCTGAAATGATCATATAGATTAGGAGTTGGCAAACTTTGTCTGTAAAGGGCCAGACAGTAAATATGTTTGGCTTTGGAGGCCATATGGTCTCTGTCATCTCTGCTATTGTAACATGAAAGCAGCCATTGACAATAAGTAAACAAATGAGCATGGCTGTGTTCCATAAAACTTTATTTATGGACACTGAAATTTGAAATTTGAATTTCATATAACATTCATATCACAAAATATTATTCTTCCATCATTAAAAAGAAAATAAAAGCCATTCTTAGCTTGCAGGCTGTACAAAAACAGGCAATGGGCTAGATTTCTACTCCCAGTCACAGTTTGCCAATCCCCCATATAGACAGCAAAAATAATTTAACAAAATAAAGCATTAGTGGCATAGCATATGTTCTGAAGTCTTACATACTCTGTGGAAAAGATCTGTTGGAGATCCTCAATATCTCTCAATACCATTTGATTCTATCAGTGGTGCAACAGGCTGGTTGTCTTGCTGAAGCCAGCCAGTCAATGCTCCAGCCTACCCAGACCCTCACTGAGCTGCAGCCCCTCCACCTAGCAGCCCAGCCCCATCCTGACTCCAGCAGCATCAGCATCATCTGGGAGAATGTTAGAATGCAGAACCTCAGGTTCCGTCTCCAAATCTTTTGAATAAAAATCTTCATTTTAGTGAAAGTAGCCAGACACAAAAGTCACATATTGTGTGACTCCATTTATTTGAAAAATAAAGAAGAAGTAAATCCATGGAGACAGAGCAGACTGTTGATTGACAAGTCTGGGGAAGAGGGAGGGATGGGGAGAGACACACGGGTATAGGATTTCCTTGATGACACAAATGTCTTGCAACTAGATGGAGATGATGGTTGCACAACATTGTAAATGTCCTAAATGCCACTGAACTGAACACTTTAAAGTGATTAATGATTAATTTTATGTTGTGAATTTTACCTCAATAAAAAAAAGAAGAAAAAATCCACATTTTAAGAAGACTATCCCCCCCCCACCCCAACCCCTCCGCACATGTCAGGTAATTCATATGCATATTAAATTTGAGGAGCAACCTCTAACAGATGAACTATCAGATATTTTCAGTGCTTTTCAGTCTGGTTCATAGAAATACTGGGTCTGTAATACAAAGGGACAAACTATTCATTGATGTTGATGCAGGTAACATCACAATATTCATGGTGATCTAAATATCATTGCTATATTTTCTTAAAAAACCTTTGGATTACAAAATATTCAAGTAATCTCACTTTTTAAATTATTTTTCCCAAATTCGTTCTACATAGGCAATGAAAAAATTGCTAATACCTATGATATGTCAAATATGTTTCACCTATTCAATGTTTTTGCAATTTTTTCTTGTTCCAAAAACTGTTCCCTGGCACCACCTATTTCTTCCTGTTATTTATTCAACTATAACATTCTTTAAATTTTTTTTAACTTTCACAGATTAACTCTCCAGACGAAGTGTTACCCTACTTGATATTCAGTATATATTTTCTTGTGACAGCTTTATGGTACAATTAAATTTCATACATTTTTTTCAGACCTCTCTGAATATGCATTAGAAAGCCAACCATCATAATTCTAAGCCAATTGGCTTGATTTGCTTAGTTAAGCCCACGTCTCACAGGCCTGCTACATTTCCATACATTCCTTTCCCATCTGCACTCCATCCACCTGCCCAAAGTTACTGACTGTGCTCACAGTGAAGAAAACCACAGAGCACTGACAGTCAAAAAGTAATTTCCATTAGAAAATTCTTCAGATAACATAAAGTCCCTATTTATATTCTGAACTTTAATATGCCAAACTGTATAGTGATGCTAGGTTATAGAAGAAACCAAAAATTGAATATTAATAGCAGACTGGGCCTGCATTTTTCAAAATCATTATCAGAGTTTAGCACATAAGAAATTGTTATCACAACTTAGCATATGAGAAAAAAATCCTGATGTTTAGATGGACTAAGTAACTTAATAAGGCTCATCTGGATGCAAAAATAAATGAGCATCAAGTTAACATTAACTTTTAATGCTTGCCATTTTATGTTAATTCGTATTTTTAAATTATGGCTGATTCTTTGCAATCAGTATATGGCTAATTATATCTCCAACATGTAAATCTGATGAAGCGCTGGGACCAAAGAACAACAAAAAATACCCAACAAAGAACTTGGAGACTCAGAATTGTCCTGTGCTTTCATCAGCCGGTCAGATCCAGCCTGCACAGCAAACTTCAAGCGCTGAACTCCTGTCGCCATTCTTTCTCAAAGATCAAAGCTTGGTTTGCTTAACCATGGAAACCACATTGATGCATCCTCTTTGCAGATGTTTTTCCTGATTTCTAATATCTTTGCAACTGATGACTATTCTAAGAACACAGGAGCTATATGTTAGGTAGATGTGGACTGGATTTTTGAGAAACCTCCAAGTGGAAACAATCTAAATAAGAAAGCTGGTGTTAAATATATTCTCCCACCTGATACTAAGATTCTACATTATTTTCAATACCAGACACAAGGATTCTTGCAATTGTTAAAAGACATCCAGATCTAACTCTATTAATGAGGATATATTCTAATGGCACACTCTCATTAGAAATGTAGATTCTGATAATACAAAAACTAATAGCTACCATTTTATGAGGGTCTAACCTGATCGAAGCATTTTGTAAATACTGTTTATCTAATTTACTCTCCACAACAGTCCCACATGAGAAAACAGAAAGGCACTTAATCAAAGCTACCAACTAGTGAATGACAAAAGCAGAGTTGTCTGATTTTAGAGTCAGTACATCTGGGTTGTTCAAATCCAAATGCTACAAATTTAATAAATGTTTACATGTCCTTTGAACACTAATATTCAGACCCCAACTCCCGCATTTCACCGGTAAAGACACTAAGGCCCAAAGAGGTTAAGCCCAAGTTCACATAGCCAGACAGAAGCAAATGCAGGACCAGAGCACTGATCTTCTGTCTGCTCAGCCATCTTCTGATGCCCAGGGTTGGGTTCCACTTGACACCCTGAGCTGCTGGGATAGGCTCCAGCTACCCAAGACTCTGAACTTGAATAAGCAGGTCAGAAAATAATTATCTTGCTTATTTTTATCACTCTTTCTTAATGTTTGTATAGCTCACATTTATTTCAATGTTTAGTATTAGAAGTGTTTGGGGTCTTTATTTAGAAGTTAGGTAATGTTTTTGTCATCAGAAATATGCCATAGGAACTTAACTCTTGTTTATATTAACCAGCCTATGGTAAAATTGGTTTTGCTATATGTCGTTTTGTTTTAAGTCACAGTTTTCAAGAACCTTTCAACAACGTTATGTGAGAACTTAATTGTTTGAGGGCTCCAATCACTCCACATCCTTATCAACACTTGTTATTGTTCATATTTTTTTATTGTAGCCATCCTAGTGAGCATATTTCATTGTCATTTTGATTTGTATGAAGTTCTTAAGAAATTCGAACAAGGGGCTCCTCATTTGCCTTTTACCTTAGGCCCAGCAAATGATGTAGCTGGTACTAACTGGAGAAAAATAACTATAAAGGAAATACCAGCACCCAGGAGCCACAGTCCCTCCTTGTTTTCCCCAGAGACACAAAAAGGCTGGGGTGCAAAAGGAAGAAGAAGAATTCACCTGTTTCTGACACACTCATCAGATACTTGGAAGAACTGTCAAGTTTACCCTCAGAGGATACCTACTGGGATTTCAGTTTACCCACTCTCCTAATCCTCTGACATTCCTCCCCTACCCAAGCCTACCGCTCTCTTACCCCTTGAGCTTGAATTCTTTCGAGCGAGATTCAACAACAGTTTACTATTTGCCTGCCAGATACTGAGCTAGATGCTGGGGGAGCCTGGCAAGCAGTTTCGAGTTCCCGGATTCTCAAAGCTGGTAACAGGCTTCAATCAAAAGTCTGATTGTTTAACACATTCGTTAAAATTCACTTACATTAAGTTAACATTTTATGAATAGACAAACATAATTTTTAGGAAACCAGTTTCTGATGGAGACGGGAAAAAGAAGATGTGGGATTATTTAAGCGGGTAGAGGGGCAGTCTGTTAAGAGATAACAGAGAGTGAAAGATGGAAAACAGAGAACATTGAGGTCTTTTATAAGTTTGCTGAGGAATGGCCCTGTTTGCCTACATCTGGGCAGGGCTGAGAGCCACTCTGCTCAGAGGTGTTTCAGTCTTGCCAATGCCTACAGGCAGTTCTGCCTGGCCTAATTTATGAAGATGAGATTGGAGCATATTTTTTTCCAACAACGCCTCTTTCCCTGAGGATTTGTTAATTGAGGTATCACCTCTCAAGAATCATTGAGTAAAACTAATATATTACATTGCATGTTTCTGATTTCCACCAGGGCAATTATTTCACGATGTGAATTGAAGGGAAGACCATGCTCTTGAGCATGTCAAATAGATAGCAGTTTACTCAGGACCAGGCTGCAAGAGGTTGATTTCCCTAATTTACACACTGGAATTAGACTTTATTTCATTTCTTTATCCTATTTCTAGAAATGAAATCATAAATTTCTCCTGACAGGTTAGCACAGATTAAAGTGCTCATAATTCAGTTATCTTTGGCTTGTTTTGACCAGCATTCAGCAGAGGTCCATCACGTAACTTTGTAACACCAAGACTGTACACTTAACTCTTTGTAATATCTTGGGATGCTTTCTTCCTATCTAGAAAGATTATAAAATAACCTAGTATAGTTCTAGGGTTTCCTAGACTCCTAGCAATTTGAGAAGGTGCAATGAGGGCCCTTAAGTATTTTTACGTTTCTGAAAACCAAACAATACATCTGCACACGCCAACAACATCAACAAAAAGCTTATTTGCATTTCGCTGGAATTGTATCAACTCTCTCCATCGTCATACATTCTGACTGACAACCACGTGTTGTTGTTGTTGTTGTTTGTTTGTTTAATAAAAATATATATTAGTCATTACTTAATAAAATCATTTTGTAGATATTTTTAAAACTGGGTACAAGAGGGACGTGTCAATCACTAAAGAGGTCCTTAGTATTTAGAAGTCTGGGAAAAACCTGAAATAAACTATAGAACACGAGAGAATTCTGTTCCTTTAGAAATTATTGCTTTTGAATGCAAAGCTCTTTAGGAATTCATGTTCCTGCTTTCTCATTCTTGTTCACAGGTCTTTTTCCCCCTTGACCCACACCTATCTGTGACGTGGAAGAGATCACACTCTAGGGGAAGGGCTTCCAAGAAGGTTCTCTGTATAGGTTGAACAATCAAAATAAGTTGCATTTTTATATATTTTCTTGACAGCATCGGCTTAGATTTAATTTTGGATGTTAACAGCAACTCTCTGCTTACTGGAAGGGCTTTCACCCAGTGCGGAAGGCCATCAAAATCCAAATGAACAGCCCTGCTCCTGGGAAGGTTTGAGCAAGGATAGCTCTGATTAACTTGATTCTTCTCTACTAGGAAGTTCTAGGAAGGACCAAGTTAATGAAACTTCCTAAACTGGGTCTTCACCAACGATGACTTTCATCATTCGTTAGAAGTCAATTCTAGCTCAAACCCAGCCTTTTCGGAAAGTAAGTTTAGATGAGTATATCAAAGTCAAAGGGAAGCAGGAAAGAGGCAGAGATGGGCCATTCCCTCTACACAGAAGATAAAGAAGCAACAGCTTCTAGTGTGCTCCCTTTGTCAAGAGCGGTAAGAATAATAATAATAATAATACAATAATGCATAAAGCCAGTGTTTCAGTAGTACTTTTCTTTCCAAAAAAAAAAATTTAAATACTTCATAGAAAGCTTCACCAGCTAGAGTTTACCTTTCACAGGGGACATAAAGTAATAAAAGCAAACTCCCATGGTGGCCTTGGCTACACTGTGTGGGAGGTGGACAACAGCTCTCTTTCATCATAGGCAGAGAGCCTCTGATACATGTAGATTCAACACTGCAAGGCCAAACAGAATAGAAAAGTTTGGATGTTGTGTTTTGTTTCGTATTGTTTTTTTAGTTAGTAAATATAGCTACCATTAGCATAAATACTAGTTATTCACATCCTTAAAAATGTTTTTAATTTTTCTTTATTCTATAAGCAATAAAAAGCCTCTAAGTTTTTCTAAACAAGCAAATGACATTCTCAAACTTGTGCATAGGAAGAAAAATCTGATAGCTGTATGAAGGATGAATGAACTAATAGAGAAACTGAAGGTGAGGCAGATAAGGAGCTTCTTTCAAAAGATGGTGCCAGGTCAAACCAGAATAAAGGCAGAAAAGCAGAGGAGGTGATAGATACAAGAAACATGACAAAGAATAAAAATCACTAGCAGTTAGCGGCTGATGAAGGGTAAGGGAGTGGGAGGCATAGAAATGATGCTGAGGAACTGACTAAAGAAAAAAGACAAGTACCGAAAAGCTATAAAGATATAGTCTGTGGTGGTTTTACAGATGCTTGTGAACCCTGCCCATGTGCCACAGTGAATCGTCAACATCCAGTAGCAACTGCTCAAATAGCTGGGCTGATAGCTGCTTCTAAACAAAAGAGGAAACGCAAGCGCATAGCACAGTAGAAAAAGCACCGATTTGGAGTTAATTAGCTGGGTTTGAATGCCTGCTTACCCTTGCTTCTCCCTACCAACCTCAGGCGATTTAGGGCAGGCTACTAACCCTAGCAGAGCCAATGCTTTCTCATCTGAGGACGATATCCCTCATAAGACTGAAATAAACAGCCTTAAGCAGGATGGCACCTACTGCAGGTCTGGTACATATCAAGGGCCAAACAATTAGTAACAGTTATTATCAGCCACACAAAATGTTCCTATATAGGGCTCAGAGAAAATGCATGAGTTTCTCATAGTTGTACAGTAAATTAGTAATAAAACCAAAACTCGATGTCAGTTTGTCTGAAGTAATCTTCCCCATAAACTATATTTCCCAAATAGCAAGAACATGAAATGCTTCCTCCCACATAGTTTGATGTTCTCTGTATCCTGCGCATACTTTCTTTTCAGATCCTGAGCAATGTCCCAGGAAGAACACTAAAGACTTGCATTCTCAATAGCAAAATATTTTCCTACTTATGCAGTGTCTATTATTTTCCCTAGCTCCCATAAAAATTTTTTAAATCTGAATGATACAATGTACCACATTGTTTTTGTCATCAGTTGTTACACAACTGCCCCAAAACATACTGGCTTTAAAGGACAGTTTGTTACTTCTCTCAATCTGTATCTTGTCTGAGCTAAGATGGACAGTTCTGTTTCACGTGGTGTTGACTAGGGCCATTCTTGTGGCTGCATTCAGCTGAGAGCTCAGCTAGAAAATCCAAACAGCTTCACTCATATGTCCAGTATATCTGAAGGTGTGACTAGAACACCTGGAGGCTGGCTGGGTCTTTCTTTATCTCCACGTTCATCAGCTGTGTGGCCCAAGCTTGTTTACAAAGCAGTTGGGTCCCAAAGGGCAAAGCAGAAGTTGCCAGGAAGCTACAGGCCAGGGCTTAGAAGTCCAGAAGGTCACCTGCCCAGCCTTCTGTTGGTCAAAGCAAATCCCAAGGCCAGCCCAGGTGCAAAGGAGAAAAATAGATTCCACCTCTTGATGTACACAAGTTCCCACAAGGATAGGGGAGAATTGTTGGGAGGAAGTGTTGGTGGCCATCTTGGAAAGTATTTACCAAAAACATTATTTGTAAAATCTGGGCTTCTGAGTCAGTAAAGAATTACTCCTCTATGACTTTTTAGAAAATATATCATCCATTCGTGAACAAAACTTGCTTGCGTAGCTCTTTAGCCAAGCTTTCCCAGGAAACATTTATTTGAGGATCGTAGTAGGTTGGAAGGTGGTCTTCAAAAAGATGTGGAAATTCTTAAAATTTGTGAATGTGGTCTTATTCAGAAAAACAGTCTTTGCGGATGTCATTAAGTTAAGAATATTGAGATAAGATGATACTAGAATACATAGGTAGCCCTAAATCCAATGAGAAGTGACCTTACAAAAAACAAGAGGAGAAAGCATACAGAGGAGAAGGTGATGTAAAGACACAGGCAGAGATTAGAGCGATGTGGTAATAAGCCAAGGAATGCCCAAACCACCAGAAGCTGAAGAGGCGAGGAAGGATTTTCCCTCAGAGCCTCCAGAGGGACTGTCACCCTGCTGGCACCTCGATTTAAGACTTCTGTCCTCTAAACCATGAGGGAATAAATTTCTGTTGCGTTAAGCCATCCAGTTTTCAGTAATTTTTGTATATCAGCTACAGAAAATTAAAATGATGCTCTTCCCTCTTTTTAATTAAATGTTTCACTCCCATTTTAGGATTGTGACTGTGATTCTCAGCTGTTATTTCCCCTTCCCACTGAGCAGAGTTACTGAGTGGGGCTTTTTACTCAACTTGTCCAGGTCTTAAACCAATCCTCACATGAATACATAGGACACTAAAATCTTCTGTCTCACCAGATCCTTGTGGAAACAGTGCTCAAATTTACCCAAGCCACAGCCCCTCGCTTCACTCTTTTTGCTCATCCACCGGGAGGCTCAGGCTTCGGGATCAGACAGAGTGGAAGTTGCAGCTCTACCACCTATGACCCTGGATAACTAAATTCTTAGAGCTCTAGTTCCTTTCTCAGTAAAATGAGATGATATCACCTTCCTCACAGAACTATTTCAAGAATTAATAAGGCAAGTAAAGCACCTGGCACATAGTAGAACCTCAAGAAAGGATGCCGATTATTACTACTATTCTTATGTTCTGCTTTGTTTACCTGCCAGATGCTTAGTAGGACTGGAGCCATACCCTGAACCTCAATCTGATAAGTGAGGCCTCTGACCCCCTTCCTAGTTCTGGCCAGCCACTCCACCCTCCCAAATCAGCTGTCCTCCATGACTTAAACTATTATCCAACTGCTACACCACTGATGCCAGGCCCCGTCCAGTAGATTTGACCTACAAGGATATTATAGTGATTCAAGTTGATTGCCCCTTTGATTTAAGTAAGCATCTCTGTACTAAGAGAAATAAGCCAGACAGAAAAAGGTTGAAAATCACATGATACCACTTATATGTGGGATATAAACCTAAAAGCAACAAATGGACAGGACAAACAGAGACTCATGGACATGGACTATAGACTAGTGGTTACCAGAGGGGAGGGAGGAATGGGGAAGGGGAATATAAGGAGAGGAAAAAAAAAAGATAGAAAGATAGATAGATAGATAGATAGATAGATAGATAGATAGATAGATAGATAAAATGTTAAAAAAAATAAAATAACCCTCTGAGGAAAAAAAGGTTAGAATCCCTGGGGGCCTGGGCATTAGTATTTTTCATACTGATTCTACAGTGAAGCCTGGGGCAAAAACCCATCATAGGGAATCAAGGCTCTTTCTTTTTGGCTCAGTTCTCGTCACCCAGATCCTCCCAGTCCTAGCACCCTCCATTCCCCACTGGCAGTCGTTCTCAAAGTGTGGTCCCCAGACCAACAACATCAGCATCACTTGGGAACCTATGAGAAATGCGGATTCTCAAGCCTCACCCCAGACCTACTGACTCAGAAACTCTGGGTTAGGGCCTAGCACTGGTGTTTTAATAAATCCTCCAGGTAATTCTGACAACACACAGTTTGAGAATTGTGGCCCTACTGTATTTCAGTGACAGTTCACACCACCTGATAGCCTCTGCAATAAAATGAAAAACACTGCCTGGGGTTCTGTCAGAGATGCTGCTGGTGCCCTCTGCAGATCACGCATGTAGAGAGAAATGCACAAGACCTTTGCACTACAAGGAGCTGAATTCTGCCTCACCCAGGGCAGAGCTCTTAAGAGCTGACATACAGGGTGTACCCAGTCTGTGGCTCTCCAAGCCCACACCCAGGAGGCTGGCTACTCCACTGCAAGCAACAGAATCAATGGAGTAAAATTAACCACAAGGTCAAATTCTGAGTTTGAATTGTAAAGGTACAGCATTTGACATTTATACAGCCAACTGCTCTCTATGGCGTCTCAAGTATTTAACAAATAGCACCTCCTGATATTTATTTTTTCAGAGCTAACAATGTATTTGATGTTCATAGGATGTGGACTCAGATATCAACCTTACCCTGCTCATAAATTCTGTGTTTATCTTACCAGGACCTTGTGATCTAGGCTAAAAAAGCACACCATGTTTGCAAGATTCACAGCTGACTGCCAGCACCCAGCAGCTGGGGCCTTCCTTGCTCTGACCCACCCTGGAGGAGAAACAAAGCAGATCTTCAGACTCTGTGCCTCTCCTTGTAATGGTTCAGACGGATTCTGTTATTAAAGCTTCCTCCTTAATTACTGACATATGTGCAATTCAAGTTACTTTCTTGCAATTATATTATTCAGCAATAATTGGATTTCTAGTTTTAATTGGGCCCTAAATTAGTGATAGCTTTCATGAAAGCCGTTACAGTGACTTCTAACTACATTTTTTGCTGCTTTCGAGTACATTATATTTCAAACCGAATGATTCGCCAATAGAAGTCACAGCCGCAGTGAACTCTTACATGGTTTCCTATTAATGATTACAAGTTGGGTGCTGTTCTGTTGTTAACTAAGCATTTGCTGCAAATACTATCCACTGAGCATTGCTGTGTCACAAGAAAGTCTGTCTCCCACCCAGGGTTAGAGCACACAATTCTGTTTGTGATGAAGATTCAGCCATGCAACCAGCAATTTAGCTCAGTTAAGTGAGGAAGAAAATCTATTTCTTACCACCTGCTACTGCAGACAAACATTTGAAAATAATACAAAATAAAAGAAAATCAAATTGTTCTTGAAAGCTATTGTAATCAAAATTTTGTTTAACCTACAAAAAGCAGAATACCATTGGTGTCCTTTTCTCGAGGGACTGTCAACTCAAATCGGCCCAACAGATATGTGCTGAGTGTCAGCTCTGTACTAGTTATCACACAGGACGCTAAGTAAGTAAGAGACAATACAGCAATGTGGTTAAGAGTATGGGTCAGATCACCTGGGTCAGAATCCCAGCTCTGCTACTTCCTGGCTGTGTGACCTAGGGCAAATGACTTCATCTCTCTGAGGTTCTATTTTCTCATTTATAAAGTATATCTCGGGTTGTTATGTGGATTAAATGACTTTACTACATGTAACGGACTTTTAAAAAGTGCCTGCCACATGATAAGCACTTATTAAATCCTAGTTCTACTATTCTAGCTCAAGGTGGCAAGAACTTTGCCTGTGTTATCCTGCCTCCAGAGTAGTGACCAATAGAAGATAAGGGCTATATGGGTGCTGTCAGTCTAATAGGGAAATCCAAGACTATAGGAGATGCCTTAAGAGAGAAGGGATTTAGAGGAGAGAGTAATTGTGTCTACTTGAAGGTATACCAGTCAGGACATTGATAATTGAAAAAGCACTTCATGAAATAACTACTCACAAAGGTATGAGACAAATTAAGAGGAATGAACAAAAATGGTAAAGCACTATAGAATTAGCAATAGCAGAGCACCATTACTGCCCTTAGACCTGGGAGGACCTGAAAAGTTGAATGGTATAGAGAGGGGCCTCTGACAGGAGCTGCAGCCTTCAGTAAGGAGTACAGTCTGCCACCTGCAGCCATACAGGAAGGAAGCCAGGGCAATAAATACCTTGACCTTAATAATGCTCTTGTCCTCTTGGCCAAATCCCACTGGAAGCCAGGGGGCAAAGAACATAATCCTTACAGGTCAGCCTCCTAGGCACAGAGCAGAGTGGAAAATGATGAGAATAAATCTGGAGAAGTAAATGGAGAACATGTAACATGGGAAATTAGGAAAAGACTCAGTAGGAGTGGAAATTAACATGAGCCTTTAAGCAAGGCTGGGTTACGGAAGGTGAAGTTGAAAGGGTGGGGGAAGTTGTCCCAGGTGGAAAGAACATGAGTAAATCCAGATAGGGAATGGCAAGACCTGTTCAGGAATCATAATTAATGCAATTTGGTAGAACAGGGCACAAGTTTGTGAATAAGAAGAGAACATTGAAAAGATAGATTGAGGTATTTCACAGAATGTCTCAAATGACAGGAAAACTGGGGACTGGATTTTGGAGGCAGAAGAGGCTGCTAAAGTTTGGGATACAGCAGATAAAATTCAAAGCTATGGTTTAAGAAGTCTGAATTTATATGGTGCATCAGAAAAACTGGAAAATGAAAAGATTAGTGCTGGTAAGGAGACTTGAGAGGTTTTTACACTAGTCTAAGGGAGAGAAAAACAAAGAACAAGTTCAAGTGGGAGCAACAGGAGTGGGATTAAGAAAACACATGGATTAAGTGGGAAGTGGTGGGTGGGGGTCAAGCATTCAGAAAGAGACAAAGATTATTCCAAAGTGTCTGACCTGGATTGCTAGATGCTTAGAAGGAGCGAGGCGAGTACAGAGGAGGTACAAGCAGCTTCAGCCGTTGGGGGCAGAAGAGCAGTAACAAGGAAGTCACCGAGTGTCGGTCCTTTCATGTATTCTCCGCAGATCTTGTACAGACACCCCTGGATTTCCAGCCAGCTGGATTCTATCCCAGCTCATTTCTACTTGCACTCATCCTTGTTATTCTGACAGCCCACCCAGTTGACCTGATTTGGTTTCTTGGCTCTTTAATCTTTGATATCTGACTCATTTCCAGGTTCCTCCCTCCTTATCATCCTGAAACTAAATCCTGGTTCTAAGCCCACCCCTAGTTAACCTCAGACCTGTGAGCTGCTTGCGTCAGTTACCCACTCAGTGCCAGACCCATCCATACTCACAGTCCGGAGCAATGCTGTCCAGGAGAACTTTATGGAATGATGGACATGTTCTATATCTGCGCAGCCCAATATAGACACTGCTAGCACAGGTGGCTATTGAGCACTTGAAATGTGGCTAGTGAGACTGAGGAAATGAACTTTTGATTTAATTTAATTTAATTAATTCTGATCTGGATAGCCTCAGGTAGGAAGCTCATTTCAGCAAGGAAGGTGGAAAAGAATGAAGGTTTGTTAGATTTTAAATTTCTAAACAGATTATACTGGAACCAGTCCTAGGAGAAACTATAGCAAGAATAAAGTTTCTTTTTAGCATATTTTCAGCTTCACTTCTACTTCCTTTCCCCAAACCTATATATTATGTCAGAGGCGACTTTCTGAGCTGCCTGAAGCAGAGCTCAACCCTGACCTGCTTTGCCCCGCCATTCCTTGGAACCTCTATGATATGTGTCATAGCCACCACGACTTGTCCTTACACCAGGCTGGGATTAAGAACTAGGCAAATAAAACAAGGAGAGAAGGCAGGACCAAGTAGGGCCAGAGTCTTTTACACAAAACTGTCCAGCTGACCTCCTAAGGAGAATAGAAATTCTAAATCACACTCTAAATCCTGCTCTAGGTTTTTTCCATAGCATTTTTCATGGTCTAAAATACATAATTTAATTATGGTATCTTTACTATTTAACTCTCCTCTCCCCACATAAAAATATAAGCACCACAAGGGCAGGAAATTTTGTATATATAGTTCACTGACATACCAAATTACCTACATCGAAGCCTGTTGAATGAATAAATTGAACCAGATAAGGGAGACAGAGAATGTGGCAAGTGGCACATGGAGGCATCAAGATTCTAGGAGTGAGTTTAAACTGGAACAGGATCCCAGACAGGAGCTAGAGGGTACAAGAAGTAGGATTTAGTTCAGGACTAGACCAAAGTGTGAAACATGTGCATCTCCAAAAGAATAGTAGTTGCCTGACCACAAGATTAGGAAAGACTGTAAAACCAACCCCAAACCCAGCAAAACAAAATGTTGTAATTGATTAGTTATGTCTGCCATGAGTGCAGGAGTGGTGGTCCAGATGCCCCCATTTTTATATCCGTCTTGACTAGTGGAATTATGAATAAGGCTCCAGCGCAGGGGCCTATGATTCAGGTCAGGTGTCCAGTGCAGTGGACACTCACCTAATCGTCTAATCTGTTAAACATGGCAGAGTAAAATTAGGAAAAAAAGAAGGCCAAGAGAGGCCTAGAGTCCCCCACAGGTACATATTCCAAGATAAGGGCAGCCAGATGCATTCATTGCTTCAATAACTGTCTGCTTATCGTCTGTGTATGAAGCATCATTCCAGGCAAAGAAGACACAGTATGAATAAAACACAAAATTCTCTGCCCTCATGGAGCTTACATACTAGTGGGAGAGAAAGATAATAATCAAAATTACCAAAATATATAGTATGATAAATGGTGGTAAGAATTAAGCATGACAGAAGGCTAGGAAGCATGTATGAGAGAAGAGCTACTGAAATCAGGTAGAGTGGCCAGGGAGAGCTTTATTCAACCGATAAATTCAAGATCCACCTCTTGAAGGCTAGAAATCCTAATTACTACAGAATTGCATTGGATTGTCCCAAGTGTCTTGGTGGGATTGAGTCTGCAGAGACCAGACTTGAAACTTATAGATCATTCTCTAGAGGGGAACAGGATTCTGGCTCTTTTTGTTGTGAGTCTGGTCTTGATTTTTTGTTTACGCCCCGCAGCAGAGACTTCCCATTGGACTCTTTCCTGGCATAGACAATGTCATGGACTTCCTTGGCAATCTGGTGAAGCCCGATCTCCTTTTTTGAAAGCATACAATAAAATATACGGTATTACAAAGGAGGTAAAATATGTTGAAATATAGTTACCAAATATTTTTAACAAATTTGTGATATAATAATATATGTGATTCTTCATTAATGCATTAAATAATAAAACTAGAGACAATCCTAATTCTGAAGTGGTATTAAATGAGAATATTATTTAGATATATCTGCAATAATGCGATATGAAAAAAAATCTGTGATTATTTATTTATTTTTTTTTTTTGGACGACAAATTCTCTGGCATTTGTTGCCTACATTTAGAGTCGAAGAAAATGATAAATTTCAACAAGAGATTAAGTAAGTTCATAAATGCCCCATCCAAGTTCATAAATGCCCTAAATTAAGCACCCCTGGCCTAGTCTTATCATGCCTGTTTTCATCCCCTCAATAGGCAGATGCTACAGAAACAAAAACTTACACAGCTTGCATAGAAGAGTGTTGTCTCAGAGGGCCGTTATCTTTCACTTGGAGGGAGAATATCCTTGATCTATTAAATTTGCTGAGCCCTTCTGTTCCCCAATAAAACTTGATTACACATTCTCATGGGCAAGATAGTCACTGATAACTTACAGAGACCATCTCATTACTCTGTAATCAGTCTTCATGAAATTTGTTCATTCAGCAAATATGTATTGGGCATCTACTATGTGTCAGGCACTGTTCTAGATCCTGGGGATACATCAGTGAACAAAATAACAACCCCCCAAAAAAATCTCTGCCCTTATGAAGCCTAGATTCCAGTGGAGGATGGTTGGGCAGGTGCGGGGTGGGGCAGCAGCATGGTCAGACGATAAGCACAAACAAATACATGATACAAACGTTATGTATAGGTAGATGATAAAGGCTGTGGAAAAAAATATACAGAACATTATACAGAGAGCCAGAGAACAGCTGCAATTTTAAATGGAGTGATCGGGATAAAGTTTATTAAGAATGTGAAAGTGAAATTTAATAAAAGACGTAAAGAAGTTGAAATCAATGACATTCCTGACGAATGAGTTATCTCAACCAAAGTGAACATGTTCTTGTATGTCAATAGGAAGCATGGTTTAATGAAAGAATTGAGGTCCTTGTCCTCTCCCTGCCAGTTGACTTTTCCTGGACTTGGTTTCCTCAGCTGTGACAGAGAGCGTTGGCGTAAGTCAGAGGAGAGAGTTGCGCTAGGTCAACGGTTACAGAACTGTGATTGGCACAACCCTAGGGTGGTGGAGGTACTCCAGGGGCCCTGGAGAGAGACGATACTAGAGGATGCCAAATAGGCAAAGATTTGAATCACTTCCCCAACTTCAACTTTTGATTTGTTTTATGAGGCTGCAAATCAGATTTTGTTTGAAAAAGTGTTTCATCAGAAACCAGAAAAAAAAAGTCTGAAAACCATTAAATAGTGATTATAGGGTTTTTTCTTTTAAATAGTTGTCATAATTAAAGAAAAATTTGATGTTGTTGCACATTGCCGCCTTCATTTGTCATTTCTCACGGCTTGCCATGATTTCACTACTTCTTTTGGCTTTATTTCATTACTTTCCACACAGAGGTTTTTATAGTGACAATAATGAGTTTCAAAACAAATCTAATGAAATGTGCACTTTCGTAGGATTGTGAGTTCCTAGAATTAACAAGCATTGATTTAGGGAACCAAATTACACATCTATCATGAGCGAAGGCTGCCCCAGGAAGGTGAAGAGCAGCCTGCATCTCCTTGACTTTCTGTCACCGCGCTGCCCTAAACATCCCTACCTGCTCCACTAATGCATTCTAGATTGGTTTTATTAAGAGATCATCTGATTATTTCCATTTAAAATAGTCCTCCAACACACACACGTGCACACACACACACACACACAGGCGTACACACACAAGTGTGTGCTCTCACGTAGAAGAATTTTCTAATTGGTGATAGATCCTCAGTCGAGGGTCCCCTTCAGTCAGATGTCAGACAGAGCATACCCACATAACTGATTATATTGCTCTCTCCATAAATATTCCACCACCAAGGAAGAGATTTACGATATTGTGTCTTCAGTTCAATTTTCAGAACGATTTACAGCTCACACACATCCAAAAACTTATTACCAACTGCATTATTTGAAAACAACGTGATAACTTGCTCTCCTCTGAGAGGACCAACGGAGCCTTCAAAGGCATGCTCTGTCTCTCTCTCCACTATCTCTGCCACTCCTCTTGCTAGACTATATATAACAAAACTCTTAAGTGAAATTACAAAGCACACATGCTACATGGTGGGTAGTAGTAGTCTATTAAGTGGAAAGCCTTCAGAGGATCACATATTTGTCTTCACATTGGGAAACTTGACAGAACTTTTCAAGGAACTGAGAGGCCTAAAGCAGAGATTGTGCTAAGAAATGATGAGGCCCTCAGAGCATACTCCTGCTGATAATAACTGGCTTTCTAAAATCTGACACAATTGCACAGATGCTGCGTTTAGCTGTCCATAGTGTCCTATATTCACCTAACTTTGTAGCTTAGACTCCTGTCCCTAGCCAGTCCAGTGTGACTTTGAAGCAGTGTCCCTAAGCCGAAGCTGCACATCAGAATCACTATGAGAACTTTAAAAGAAAATACTGGTCCTCAGCCCCATATTTAGCAATTCTGGCTTAATTGATCTAGCATAGAACCCAGACATCACTGTTTCTGAATGTAGACCCTGCCAAGATGATTCTAATGTAACCAAGTTGAGAGCCTCTGACTTTAAGTCCCTAAGCTTTAGATTCCCCAGCCGTGACCTATAGTTAGTAGGCACTTACTTTGACAACTTCTGTGAATGGTACACACGGATCTGGCTTGTTAGCCATTGTAGTTCACACTTGCCACACGTTAGTGACCCAATAAATGTGAGTTGAATTAACCAGAGAATAAACATCAAGTTCTAGGCATGGTACTACATGGTAATTATCAATAAATGAAAGTGAAGAGATTCAAGATGGCATAGAAGGTAAAGGCTGTACACGTCTCCTCTAGAGCAACCAGTACATGGAGTTGCCAGAGGTCTGGCTGAACAGAAACCCTACAACAAGGTCACCTCAAATAACAGACCACCTCAAAATGGTAGCTGGGGCAGAGATGCAAAACAGCCTGGTCCCACAACCTCCAGTGGCAAGTGAGGATCGGAAGGGCTATTTTGGCTTCAGAGCCTCCTCCCCAACCTAAGGAGCCAAGGGTCTCTGCTGCACACTGGGCTCCCCAGCTCAGGGTTCTAGTGCCAGGAAAAGAAGTTCCCACAACTTCTGGCTGTGAAAACCAGCCGAGATGCAGCTGAGTGAGACAGACGGTTGCGGGAAGTGGAGACCTTCCTCTTAAAGGGCTCCCACCCAGCCTTACTTACTGACGGACTCACTCGCTCTGAGCTCCAGCGCTGGGGCAGCTGCTCGAGGGATGCCAGGGACATACAGGGAGGTGCTGAGCTGTTGGGATTCAAGGGTGGCTGGCTCCCAGACAGAGGTGCAGGCAGAAGGCATAGTTCCTTTGTTGAGTCCTTCCCGCTCCCAGCCTGCAGACGCAGGATCCATCGGCCTGGATGACACAGGTTGCTCCACTCAGGGGATTGCCTGAGACTCCACCTCTCCCAACTTGTGGCCCCACCCAAGCCACTTCCAGTGATTTGTTCCAAACAAACGGCTGTGTTGGCTCCCGCTGCAAATTTTCATAAAATCTCTCAAAGGCTCACAAAACCCAAAGAAGCAGCATCTGGCCTCAGCATGCCCTGTACCTCTTGCTGAGAAACCCCAGGCCCTGCATTAGTGGCAGCCAACATCGCTTTTAGACTTGACCCCTTGAGACATCTATAAGCCCAGCACAGGTGGAAGCCATAAGTAGATTGCTTGGTGACTCTTACCAAGTGGACTCGGAGGTGCTCAGGCTGCAGCTGAACTTGGCCTATACTCAGGTCTGTGCCAAGGGGCCCCATAACACACCTACTACATAAAGTCACTCTACTAAGATCAGGAGACTTAGGAGCTCTACCTAATAAAGAGAAAGAGACACTGGGAGGCAGAAATGGGAAGACAAAGAAACATGTCCCACTTGAAAGAACAGAACAAAGCTCCAGAAAAAAAGTTCACCAAAATGGAGACAAGCAATATATCAGAGGCAGAGTTCAAAATACTGGTTATAAGAATGCTCAAGGAACTTAGCGGAAAAGTAGATATACTCAGTGAAAACTTTAATAAAGAGATAAAAACACACACACACACATAAAAACAGGGGTGGAGATTATAAAAAAGAACCAGTCAGAAATGAAGAATACAATATCTGAGATGAAGAGTATATTAGAGGGAATCAACAGAGTGGAGGAAGCGGAGAATCAAATCACCGATATAGAGGATGGGGTAGCAGAGGATGCCCATTCAGAACAGTAACAAGAAGAGAGAATCCAAAATAATAAAGATAATATAAGGAGCTTATGGGAAAACATCAAATGTGACAACATTTGCATCATAAGGGTACCAGAAGAGCAAGAAGTTGAAAACCTATTTGAAGAAATAATGATGGAAAACTTCCCCCAGCCTAGTGAAGGAAATAGACACACAACCCCAGGAAGCTCAGAGAGTCCCAAAAAAGATGAACCCAAAGAGGCCCACACCAAGACACATCATAATTAAAATGCCAAAGTTTAAATACCAAGGGAGAATCTTAAAAGCAGCAAGAGAAAAAAATCTTAAAAACAGCAAAAGAGTTCCCATAAGACTGGCAGCTGATTTCTCAAAAGAAACTTTGCAGGACAGAAGGGCTTGGCACAAAATATTCAAAGCAATGAGAACCCAGGATCTACAACCAAGATTACTGTATCCAGCAAAGCTATCATTTGGAGTTGAAGGACAGATAAAGAGCTTCCCAGACAAGAAAAAACTAAAGGAGTTAGTTCATCATCACCAAGCCAGCATTACAGAAAATGTTGAAAGGACTTCTTTAAGAAGAAGAAAAACTGTGTAGCAAAAATATAAATAAAGAATAGCAATAACTACCTATCTATTAACAAGTACTTCAGATGAAAAAGAATTAATAGAGAGGGTGGCTGAATGGATAAGAAAACAAGACCCTTACATTTGCTGCCCATGAGAGACTCACTTCAGATTAAAAGACACTCACAGACTAAAAGTAAGGGGATGGGAAAAGTTATTTCATGATGGACCTAGAGGATAGTGTGCTGAATGGAGTAAATCAGATAAAGGACAAATGCCATGTGATTTCATGTATATGTGGAATCTAAAGAACAAAACGAACAAACAGAAACAAAGTCATAGATACAGAGAACATTTTGAGGGTTACCAGATCAGAGGGGGATTGAGGGGGGTCTGTGAAAAGGGGAGAGATTAAGAAGTACAAATTGGTAGTTACAAATAGTCATGGAGATAGAAAATATAGCATAAGAAATATCGCCAATAATATTATAATAACTATGTATGGTGTTAGAGGGGCACTAGATTGATTGGGGTGATCACTTTGTTAGTTATATAGATGTCCAATCACTATGCGGTACACCTGAAACTAATATAGTATTGTATGCCAAATATAACTGAAAAATTAAAAATTATTATTAAAAAATAAATAAATGAGTGCTAATATTGTTACTCATAATGCCTTTTAAAACCTTTTAATATACAGTTTTTATCAACAAAAGTGTTCTTATTTAACTCTTGCTTTCCCATACCAAAGGCATTGTTCCCTTCCAAGACCAGTGTTTTTGTTGCATGATTACATAATAGGGAGAAATATGAAATCAGGTATAAAAAAAGTACCATCTTCACGTATCTTTTTACCCCAAAATATTTTCCATTACCTGTTTCAGTGGTACTTTGGAGAAGAAATGCTCTTTGCCTCCATTTGTCATTCCTCATTTATTGAGGACATATTTTCCCCCATGACTAACTTCATACCATCATGGAAAAAGAAAACTAGATCCCTAAATTCAATATTCTTGCAAAAACTGAGAGAATATCTTTGTTCATAGAGGCAAAAATCAGAAAATAAAAAATCCTTAATTAGAATATTCTTTTTCCTTTCAGTTCCAACAACATTAAAGTTCTTTGCTATTTGAGTAGCCGTGGGACACCAGTTATTCCTCCACATGGAATTCACCTCCTCATAGCATTTCAATACAGTCATTTTGGCCCATTTCATTGATCGGTGCCATGAGCCACACAATCGGTTTGCTGGGGAAGCAGCCCTGATGATCAGCATTGGTAATGAAGGCACTTGAAAGAGTTACTGCCACTGAGCTGAGTTCCAGGGACAATGAATGGATCTAACTATAGGCTCAATTAAAGGGGAATTCTGAAAAAGTAGCCAGTGATGTGGTCCACCCAACTAATCAAAAAATAATCCTATTTTTTCCTTTTGTTTTCTCAGTCTGAATCTCTCCACATCATTTAGGTGACCCTGTGAATCACTTATACTAAATCTTTTTTTAAAACCAGGTACTTCATAGTCATGATTTAAAACTTTTGGGTTTCATTCAGATTTGGTTCCTTTGAAAGCCAACTTGAGAGTCCTCTTTAAAATATGAATACTTTTCACCCTCTCAGCCAATCAGGTTGGCCCCTATGGCATTCTTTTGAGGTGCATGTTCCCCCAAGACTGCCTCCAACGCTTGCATCTTTGAAAAATATCTGTGATAAAAATTCAAATACATTCAAAAATGAACATAAATAAAACATAATTTCCTCCAAATGATTTATAAAACACTAAAACATTCACTTCCCTGTCTTTCTGCCTGTCAAGAGTATAGCGGCATACATATCCTTAGGGTAGTGGGCCTGCTCTGCTTTCCCCAGCAGAGTCTTCCACAGACACTGCCTTGACAACAGAGAACACCCAGAAGCCTGCCAGTTATCACAGAATGTCGATCTCACTTTACCCATCAAAACATCAGGATGATTTTATCCATGGTGAGTTGGTATAACTATATTTTCTCCTCAGAAGTCTCTAATTTCAGCAAAAATGCTTGGATGTAAAAAAGTGTGTCAGGACGGCAACAGGTGGGAGCAAAGGAGTGAATGACTCACCTTCTCCCAGGGACTTTACTGTAGCCGCAGTCTTAGTGAAGGGCACTATGGAGTTAGGTTTACTCCTCCACCCATCTCAGCCTTCTTCCATTCTCGCCAATGGCCAATTTCCTGCCTTGGTAACCACAGAGACACCTAAAGTGAGTCAAAGGCAGTACGTTCCCAGAAGGACATATGTAAACACAGATTACTGGGGCTCCCACCTGATTTCCTGATATAGGAGGTCCGAGATGGAGCCTGAGAATCTGCATTTCTTTTTTCCAGTTTTATTAAGATACAATTGACATATAATATTGTGTAAATTTAAGATATACGATGTGATGATTTGATATATGTATATATTACAAAATGATTACCACAGTAAGATTTGTTATCACATTCATCACCTCATATAGTTGCCATTTCTGTGTGTGTGACAAGAACTTTTAAGATCTTCTCTTTCATCAGCTTTCAAGTATTCAGTACAGTATTGTTAACTATAGTCACCACACTGTGCATTACATCCCAGGATTTATTCATCTTATAACTGAAAATGTGTACCTTTTGACCACTTTCACCCATTTCCCCCAACCTCTCAGTTCCCCACCACCCCTGACAACCACTAACCTATACTGTTTCTATGGGTTCAGTGTCTTTAGATTCCACATATAAGTGAGATCATGTAGTATTGTCTTTCTCTGTCTGACTTATTTCACTTAGCATAATGCCCTTGGTCCATCCGCAGTGTCCAAAAGGGTGGGATTTCCTTCTTTTATGGCTGCATAATATTCCATTGTGTGCCTGTGTATACATATATATGTTTGCATGTGTGTTTGTGTGTGTGTGTATCATAGTTTTTTTATACCTTTATCTATCCACAGACACATTGTTTCCGTGTCTTGGCTATTGTGAATAATGCTGAAATGAACACGGGATGCAGATATCTCTTTGAGTTAGTGATTTTGTTTCACTCGGATATATATCCAGAAGTGAGATTGCTGGATGATGTGTTAGTTCTATTTTTAATTTCTTGAGGAACCTCCATACTGTGGCCTGTGAATTCTACAGTGGCTGCACCAATTTACATCCTCACCCAACAGTGCACAAGGACTGCTCTTCCTCCACATCCTTGTCAGCACTTGTTATTTCTTGTCTTTTTGTTAATACCCATTCTAACAGGTGAAAGATGATATCTCATTATGGTTTTGATATCCATTTCCCTGA
>NW_011889222.1:301378-304274 GCF_000151845.1 Pteropus vampyrus | reverse complement strand
TTTTTTCATCAATGTCTTACAGTTTTCAGGGTACAGATCTTTCACTTCCTTGGTCACATTTATTTCTAAGTACTCTATTGTTTTTATTTCTATTGTGAATGGGTTTATTTATTTCTTTTTCAGACAGTTTATTGTTAGTGTATAGAAATGTACCTGATTTTTATATATTGATTTTGCATCCTGAAACTTTACTGAATTTGTTTATTCTAACAGTTTTTTTTTTTTTTAGGGTTTTCTATATATAAGATCATGTCATCTGAAAACAGAGACAATTTTACCTCTTGAAAACAGAGACAATTTTACCTCTTCCTTTCCAATGTGGGTGACTTTTATTTCTTTTTCTTGACTAAATGCTCTGGCTAGGACTTCCAATACTATGTCGAATAGGAGGAGTATGGGTACCCTTGCCTTGTTCCTGATCTTAGAGAAATAGCTTTCAATGTTAGTTGTGGGCTTGTCCTATATGGCCTTTATGATGCTGAGGTACATTCCTTCAATAACCAATTTGTTAGAATCTGCATTTCTAACAGGTTCCCAGGTGATGCTGATACTGCTGCACTGGGAACCACACTTCTGAGAACAACTCATCTAAGTTCTCTATTTGAGCAATAAAAATCTGTCACTTAAAAGAAATAAACTTTAGCTACCTCCAAATTATTTAGATAACATACCTTGGTCATTCATTTATTCATTTATTTATTTGTTTATTATTGAATATCTATCATTGTGTCAAATATAACCTAGGCATCAAGAAACAGAACATAAAAAACCTCTGCACTTCTAAAACATACATACTAGAGGGAGAAATCAGACTATAAACAATAAATACAATAAATACTTATTATCATATTATCATATTTTATATATTGTATCTACCATATAATATTTTATAGCATACATACTAATTAAATAGTATATTAGAAGATGATACATTTTATGGAAAAATAATCTTGATGCTAGAGGCCAAATGCAAACCAACACATCAGGTTCTGTGGGTGTGGGTCCTGGCATCAGTATTTTTCAAAAGCTCCACAAGTGATTCTAATGCACAGCCAGACTTGAGAACCACTGCCTTCGTCCATGGAAATTATCACTATGGCTCTGTAGAAAGTCTTTTTTCTTGTCTTATTAATTTATTCATTCATTAATTCATTCAATAAACACTTATTTATTTGTTTGTTTGTTTGTTTACTAAAATGTAGAACCTCCATTTCCAGCTTTGTGCTGAACACCAAGGATACAATAATGAAGAAATGAGACAAAGTCCTTGCTCGTATGCCGTTTGCATACCAGATGATTGTTTTCCTTTTCATTGTCTCATTTAATTCTCACAACGCATGTATGCAGTGATAATTATTATCCCCACTTTCCAGGTGAGGAAACTGACCCTTTGTCAACTTAAGAAACTTGCCCAAAGTCATATAACTACTAAGTGACAGCTTGGACTCACACCAGGTGTGGCAGAACCAAAAGATCATATTCTTACAACCTCTCTCATAATAGCATTACCCAGTGAGAGGGCTTTATTCATGCTTCTTTCTCTCTTATTTTCAATACTTCATGATGAACAAGCTTCCTGAAAGAATTTAATGGAATTAAATTTGAACAGCTCTAAATTGTGTAATTGATTACATTCAGTTTCATCACAAATTACTAATTTGATTCACACCTGCTAATGTGACACCTGAGGGAGGGAGTAGACGTGGGTCGGTGGTTGGTTAGGCCTTAATGATCTACGATATATGTGCTAACTAATAGTGCAAAATAAATGTTATTTTAAATTCTCAGATGGGTTGTGATTAGGGAAGCCACATAGCTATCATCAACTTGCCTGTTGGACACCTGAAAATTATTGTAATCAAGCCTAGTAAATTCTGAAATTAATTTTCATTAAATCTCCCTATATGGGAGATACATTAAGGATATCAGTATACACATGAGATATTCTCAGTGTATGTCTCGTACATTGAAATATGTATCTGATGTATCATACATATGAGATCATACATTTATAGAAATTCTAATTTTTTGATCGGCATTTTATATTCAGTACAGCTGAGTTATTTTAAAGATATATGCTGTCATGGGCTGAATTGTGTTCCTCCAAAATACCTATGTTCAAGCCCTAACCCAATATCTCAAAATGTGACTGTATTTGGAGATACGGCTTTCAGAGAGGTGACCGAGATAAAATGAGGCCATTAGGTTTTGCTTAATCCAGTGTGACTAGTTTCCCCTAAGAAGAGGAAATTTGGTCACACAGAGACACCAGGAATGCTTGAGCACAGAAGAAAGATCTCTTGAGGACACAGCAAGAAGGCAGCCATTGGCAAGCCAAAGAATGAGGACTCAGAAGAAACCAAACCTGCTGACACCTTATTCTTGGACTTCTAGACTTCAGCACTGTGAGGAAATAAATTTCTGCAACTTTAAGCCACCCAGTCTGTAATATTCTGTTATGGCTGCTATGGCAAACTAATACACATGCATATTACATTAAACTTGAACAAATAATCACCACTTTGTGTCTGACATAAAACTATATTGTTGGGGGATGTCACAAACCCTTTCTTCAAGGAGATTACAATCTCTTAGAAAGACATACACATGGATGAGATGATTAGAGAGTAATAAGAGGTCCAGTAGAAGAAGTAAGTGCTACACTGAGAGGATCAGAGCCAAAATAGATCAGCATGGATCACAGAAAGAACAGAGTTGGGAAAGAAGGGAAGGCATTGAGGTTGGGTGGGGTATGGAGTGGAAAGAGCAACAGCACAGAGCACAAGGGGTTATGAGACAGTAAAACATAGAGGTGAAGAGTATGTGCTTTGGAGCAGCCATTGCCACTTACTAGATATGTTACCTCCAGTGAAGAAATAACACATACCTTGTGGGA
>NW_011889222.1:194861-301328 GCF_000151845.1 Pteropus vampyrus | reverse complement strand
CTAATAGTGCAAAATAAATGTTATTTTAAATTCTCAGATGGGTTGTGATTAGGGAAGCCACATAGCTATCATCAACTTGCCTGTTGGACACCTGAAAATTATTGTAATCAAGCCTAGTAAATTCTGAAATTAATTTTCATTAAATCTCCCTATATGGGAGATACATTAAGGATATCAGTATACACATGAGATATTCTCAGTGTATGTCTCGTACATTGAAATATGTATCTGATGTATCATACATATGAGATCATACATTTATAGAAATTCTAATTTTTTGATCGGCATTTTATATTCAGTACAGCTGAGTTATTTTAAAGATATATGCTGTCATGGGCTGAATTGTGTTCCTCCAAAATACCTATGTTCAAGCCCTAACCCAATATCTCAAAATGTGACTGTATTTGGAGATACGGCTTTCAGAGAGGTGACCGAGATAAAATGAGGCCATTAGGTTTTGCTTAATCCAGTGTGACTAGTTTCCCCTAAGAAGAGGAAATTTGGTCACACAGAGACACCAGGAATGCTTGAGCACAGAAGAAAGATCTCTTGAGGACACAGCAAGAAGGCAGCCATTGGCAAGCCAAAGAATGAGGACTCAGAAGAAACCAAACCTGCTGACACCTTATTCTTGGACTTCTAGACTTCAGCACTGTGAGGAAATAAATTTCTGCAACTTTAAGCCACCCAGTCTGTAATATTCTGTTATGGCTGCTATGGCAAACTAATACACATGCATATTACATTAAACTTGAACAAATAATCACCACTTTGTGTCTGACATAAAACTATATTGTTGGGGGATGTCACAAACCCTTTCTTCAAGGAGATTACAATCTCTTAGAAAGACATACACATGGATGAGATGATTAGAGAGTAATAAGAGGTCCAGTAGAAGAAGTAAGTGCTACACTGAGAGGATCAGAGCCAAAATAGATCAGCATGGATCACAGAAAGAACAGAGTTGGGAAAGAAGGGAAGGCATTGAGGTTGGGTGGGGTATGGAGTGGAAAGAGCAACAGCACAGAGCACAAGGGGTTATGAGACAGTAAAACATAGAGGTGAAGAGTATGTGCTTTGGAGCAGCCATTGCCACTTACTAGATATGTTACCTCCAGTGAAGAAATAACACATACCTTGTGGGATGGTGGGGAAGATTAGCTGTGACAGACTATAAGAGCAATTTGCTGGCATGTATTAAGCTCTCAATAAGTGTAATAGAAGTATGGGAGTTTAGTAATGAGATTCTCACTCAGGAAAAATTAAAAAAGGTAAAGGATGTCTTTGGTGAGAACTTGAGACTAACCTAAATCCTCCCACTAAAATAGATTTTCCCTGAAAGGAATATTTTGCTTCCAAATTTATAGGACATCAATATAGCCGAATGTGCTGAGCACTCAAGTGTGTCAGGCTCCATTTTAAACACTTCGCATGTATTAACTGCTTATATGCTCATAATAACCCATTGAGATAGGTCTGATAATAACAATTATCCCCATTTTATAGATTAAAAACATGTAGAACAGGTGACATAAACAGCCCACAGTTGCATCGTTAATAACAGAGGAGCTGTCAGGTCCAAGTGATTCTGCCCAGAGCCGCTACACTATACACACATTGTACCCATGCCTTCCTCAAAAGCACATGCAGTGATTTTCCACACAGAAACCTCTTAGAATCCTCTCAACTTATTAATGAGGAACTGAGACATAGAGAGAAATCCTGACTAAATTACCCAAGCTTGTGTAGTAGACAAGTGGCAAAGCAAGAACACGGAGTCCTACTAATGGCCCCATGCCCTTCTCCAGCTACATACTGGTTCTCTTTCCAAAATATGTAAAACTGAAAATCTTCATGGATTGTTGTATTTTTTTTTTCCAGAAGAATATATACTCTATGACCCTTCCAAAGAATTCTGTTGATTTTCACCAGACTCTGGGTACTTGCTACCTCTTCATGTGACTTAGCGACTATCAGAACGAAAAAGAGAGAGAGACAGAAAGAAAGAAAGAAAGAAGAAAGAAAGAAAGAAAGAAAGAAAGAAAGAAAGAAAGAAAGAAAGAAAGAAAGAAAAGGGAAATTCTCAAAATACAAATTCTATGACTATGAAGAAAGAAAGAAATTTTAAATACAACTTTTCTTATGTATATGTAAGTAAAGCTAATGTTTCTTAAAGCCCTAAGAGATGCTGAGCACATTAACTGCATTTTCTCATTTAATCCTCACATCAACCCTTGCAGATAGATGCCATTATTATCCCGTTTTAGAGATGAGGAAACTGTATTAGAGAGGTGAAGTAACTCATCTAAGTCTGTAAGGTTGCCAGTGGTGGAGCAGGAGGATTCAGAGCTCAGCATCCACATTCCTAACTCCATGCTCTATTACCTCCAGCTCACGCTCTCCTCCATACTCCACTCAAAGCAGCCTCCTACTCCCGAATGCCTTCTCTTCTCTCCAAATCCTAATCATGTTCTGAAGCACCAGTCCCCATCTTCCCTGCCACACCTACAGCTCTTTACACCAGAACACAGACAACAAAATCACCCAGAGTAGCTAGCTAAACTGTAGATTTCTGTACCACACCCCCAATCCAATGAATTATAATCTAAGAGAGCAGGGTTCAACTCCGCATTTTAACAAGGTTGCTGGGGAATTCTGAAGCTCATTAATGTTTGAGGGCACTGGTATGCACTACCTTGCATGAAATTTGTGTACTAATTACAGGTTGACCCAGGGGACACTTGGAGTCTGTCAAGAGTTGCACCAGCTCCAAACAAATTTGGTTACAAAGACAGCTGGTTGACATTCTCATAAAAGCGAGACTATAAATGTGTATTGCGCTATTAGGCTAGCCATCTAAAACTGCTAGATTATCCATATGTGGCTTAACTATGGAACCAGTTAAACTGTGGTACTAATAACTAAAGAAAGAGTAGGTACAGAACACAAAGAAAGAGAGAATATGGTGGCTCACAATACACTTATTTCCTGGGTTTCATGTTTACTCGGAATTTACAAATCAAGGAGTATTTACACCTTTTTGGCATTTCCACTCCAAACATATAGATATATAAGAGAAAAAAAAGAAATACTAGAGACTTTTTTTATTATTAAATTTATTGGAGTGACATTGGTTAATAAAATTATATAGGTTTCAAGTGTACAGTTCAGTAATACATCATATGTATATTGCAGAGATTTAAATCAAGTTCTATAAGAAGCCATTTCTAAAAGCCAAGTGGCTAATTCAAATTAGAATATGTTTTGATCCTTTTCTGAATAACAAGGAGGAGCAGAAAAGACATTTTCAGTAACATTTATAGAGCATTGATTTCCTTTGCTAACCCAAGGATGCTCCGATTACATCAGAGATCCCACCCTGAATATGAGCATGATTAACAATGATGATTTGGTGACAAGTGTATTTAGAGTAAAGCAGCTTTCTTATCAGTATTAATAAAAATTTACTGAGCACCTACTATGTTCAGAGCATAAAATAAGATTTGAAAAATATTTAGGCTTCACACCATGAAGACCTAAAATTGACAGTATCTGAAAGAATGATTCTCTGAGTCCTGGAGCAGATCTGGAGCATTTAGGGAGCATCTATATCCAGTGTGACCAAAGGAATCAGAAAGACAATAGAACGTAAGCTTTCCTCAACTGCCTCATCACTAGCAGGGTTGAGTGAGCAGGAACTGCCTTCTCCTAGTCGCATCTCTCCAGAGCATCTATGATTGAACAAATTGTTCCTTGGCCCCATCAATGACTCCAGATAATTTGAGAGGGAAAAAAAGCCCACACATCCTCTATTATATTATTTTTTAGTGTCTGTTAAGGAAATGCATACCGTTGAAGGGTATCATAAATTCAGTATTATCTTAAAATAACTTGTATTTTATTAAGCACAGCAGTATCCACATTCTATATATACCTAAAAAGTAGTTAAATCATGTGTTTTATTCAGTCTACAGTCAATGCTTGGAGTATCAGAAAATTTGAAGATCCCTTTAATAATTTTAATAGTCTAAAGCAGAGGTTTGAATCCCACAGGCTGAGATTGGTGGCCTCAGCCTATTATCTCAAGAGATTTCCTCCCAGACTCTTCTCCTTAACTGGTCTGTGGAAAGAGAGCCCTAGTGCCCCATTGAAAACAAGAAGGTGAAATCTATTAGGAAATGGGAAGGCTCACAGCGAACGCTGTGCTTCTACAGTTTCTTTACAACAGCATTTTCAAAAGCTGTCCAGGTCTTCACCATGTTTAGAACTGGGGACTGAGCCTAGACTGACTGCCTTGGAGCAACTCCTTCATTCTCTGCGAAGATCTGATTTCACTCTAGAGGACACCTTGAATGGCATAAAGCATGGTGGGTAGTAAAAGGACAAGGCAAAAAAGCATTGTCAAGTGGGCCATAAATGTCCAATTCCCTCCCAGAGAGGCAAGCGTAGGCCTTGGGAATAGTTATACTATAAAAGCAGGGTAGACAGCAGAGAAGTGGGCTAAAGCAGATCATTCTTAAGGTTTATTCCTTGATAGTCAAACGTGATTTCAGTTTGGGGTCATCCACCAAGCATGAAGGTTGTGGATAACGGTATTATTAATATTCCATAAATTCTTTACATAGTACTCAGTGGAAAATCATCATTTGTAATATTTATCTGGTGCTTGAATGAGAACATGCGATAATATGACAATTCAATTTTCTACTTTGACATTTCAAATATGACCAAGTCATTATAATCAATCAGTAATACATTTATCATCTACATGAAGCCAATTATGCGCCAATAATCAGTGAAATTTCGAACTTGTAACCTAGACCCATATGCTGTGGTGACAGCGAAGGTGGAGGCATTTGCTATAATTACACCGTTATTGCTTCTAACAAAATGTTTTATACCTGAAAGGGCAGGCAGTGCTTTTAAAACCTCAGTTCCAGTCTGGCTCTTTATTACAAATGGCCTTTTGAATCATAAGCTTTTCAGAAGGGCAATAAGAGATGCAGTCATTATAAGACAACATGAATATGAGCCTTTGGAATCAAACTGTAGTTCAAATCCCGGTTCTGCACTTATTAACTGAGTAACCTTGGGCAAGTAATTTAAACTCTAAGCCTCAGTTTCCTCATCTAAAAAGGGGATATTAATAGTTACCTCGAAAGGTTGTGCAAGGATTCACCATCATGTAGGGCACACAGGTACTCAAAATATAGGAGCTATCATTATAACCAAAAGAACATAAACAAAGCTTAAAGGTTTAGATGGTGTTTTTAAAGAATAAGTATAAAACTTTCTCTGAATCAATGTTGCAAGAGGAGAAACATTTAGAACAAAGCATTCATTATAATCAAGTGTCCTTAAAATATTCTGATTACTAGACAACAATTATATGCACTATTTTAATAATGTCATAAAATGGTTGCACTTTGTTCTTTGTTTATTGCATTCTGAAATCCCATGTTAGAATTATAGGCATATAAACTGAGGCTATTAAGAATGCCTGCAGAAGGCACTTACTGATGCATCATTTAGCCTGTATCTTGTCTCTGGAAGAGAGAAATCCAAATAGCTGCTTCTTTCAAATGTCACCCAGATACATAGTATTCATTTGAGATCATCTAAATAGTGAGAGTGCGTGTGTGTGTGTGTGTGTGTGTGTGTGTGTGTGTGTGCACGCCCTGCATGCATTTTAACTCAGCTTTCCACAGTATCTCATAGGAATTTTTCTTCCCCTTTGAGACAGTTAAGAATACTGTCTGGGACCAGCATGGATTTGGAGATAGCCAGTATGCATGGGATATGTCACTATAGAAAGCTTCCCAGAAATCTCTTCTTTCATCCCAAATTGTGGGCCTCAGACCTCGTGGAGCTACAGTTATTTCAGGGATCCTTGAATCAATATGAGCACAATCATTTGCTGTGTGCAGAATACATAAAGCATATTTTCAAAAAGGATGTGTGTTTCCATTATCTATCATGTAACAGACCACCTCAAAACATGGAGGCTTAAAACAAAAATTATTCTCTCATAATTTTCTGGGTTGATGAGTGATTCCACTCCACGTGGCATCTGCTGGAGTGCCAGGATGGTTGCAGTTGTCTGGGGACTTAATTGGGCTGGAACGTCCAAGATGGTTCATTTACAGGTTCACTGCCTGTTGTTGCCTGGGAGCTTAGCAGAGGCTGTCAACCAAAACACCTACATGTGGAATCGCCATGTAGATTTGGCTTCTTACCATTTGGTGGCTAGGCTGCAAAAGATACTCAAAAAAGGGGGCATTACAAAGAGCCAGATTGGAAGCAGCAAAGCTTTTAACGACCTTGCCTTGGAAGCCACCAGTGCCATTTCCACCTCATCCTATTGGCCAAACAACTCACAAGGCTAGGCTATTATTCAAGGTCAGCGCTGCTATTTTTCAAGTGTTTTTCAATGTGTAATTGATAAAACACAAATTTATTGAAGGACATATTGAATTCTTTTCTTTTTTCTAAATTACTTTTTTATTAAAAAGTATTGGGGTGACATTGATCAACAAAATCCAATAAATTTCAAGTGTACAATTCAACAATATGTCATATATACTTTGCATTGTGTACTCATCACCTATAGTTAGATTTCCTTCCATATTCAATTCTTAATAAATTTTATTCATTAAGTATTTTTTTCAGTCAACTCATAAAAATGCATAAGCCGTGTAACAAGATGATTAAAAGTTTAAGCTTGTCAGTCAGACAGGTCTGAATTTAAATCCCTACACATATGGTTGTATAACCTTGAGAAAATCACTAAGCCTCAATTTCTCTACCTTTAAATTGGCTATAGTAATGGACTTCGAAGTTCCATTACTATAGTTCCAAGGATTGTATGAGAAAATGCATGGCAGATGCTTAGCATTCAGAAAAAGTTTGCCATTGTAGTTACTTTAATGCCAGGAGGCACTGCTCTAGCTAACTTTTTCCTCTGAATCCCTGCTCCACCCCTCATCTCTTCCCTCACTTGGTCTCATATTGTATTTGAATGGATGCATTGCTACAAAGCCTGACACATGTGCTGTGGCTGGGAAGTGTCTAGAGATAGAAACTCACTGGAAAGGTGTATTTTAACATTTGTTTATGCAAAAATTTATTAATGACAAGCAAAATTTAAGGGGCAAGATGTTGATGAAAGAAAAGGAAAAACTGAAAAAGTAGCCAGGGTATTATAATCAAATATCCTTTTAAAAAAAAAAAATTCTTAAAAGCCCGCTACCTGGCAAGGCAGGAGCCAGTTCCTACCTATTAATCACGCATGGTGAGTTAGTTTTGGCCCACTTGCCATATCTCCTGGGACAAAACTGACCAAGAGGCAGAAGTGGGCTCTAATGTATAACGAGTTAAAAGCAGTTATCTAAGTGCACAGTGGGTAGATTGGGTTCCAAGCCAAGGAAAGCAGGTGCAGGAGGAGCTGCAGGTCAAAGCAGAGCAGACACCTGGGAACCGAGGAACTTCTTAATCCAGCCTATGTAGTCAGGGTAACAAGGGTATATTAAATAAATTAGAGTCAGGAAATCGAACTGTGTGGAAGCCAGAGGTCAAATCATAGAACTGTTGGAAGTTCGCAAAAAGAATTTGACTGACTTCCTGGGGCTGTTCCTCTTACTGCCTGCTCTAAGCAACTCTTCCCTACCTGGAGTACGAAACTGCACTGTGTGGCTTCTGACCCAAGCTTAGCCCAATCACGTCCAAGTTTAGCCCAGCCAAGTTCATGGTAAACCAAGAGCTCAACGCAGATTTCAAAGTGGAAATGTTGCTAAATTCAACTATTTTATTGTAAGGAAAGAAAGAAGGGAGTTCTCTGGCCCTGAATTGTGCAGGTGACTGTATAATGAAGTGAACTGGTTCAGCATACATAAAGCATGAAGTTCCTCTCTCATATTCTGAAGCCAACAAGAGTTATGCACATGAGGGGAGCCATGGAATCTGCATTGTAAAGTGTTTAGGAAACTCTGAGGGTGAAAATATTTATGAAAGTTCAGTGGACACAGTCTCTCTGGGTGACAGAGCTCTGCCATGGCATAGGTGAAATAAGGTTCTAACAGAGCTCTCCTGGTATCCCCAAATATAAAGCTTTGTTAAAAAGCCTCTACATTCCACACTGTAATAGATCTTGTTATATATTAGGACCCCAGTGGATAAGGCCTTCGCAGTGACCACTTTCTCTCAGTTCTCTGACTACACCTACAAATTCACCCAGCTACCCATATTCATCATTTTCATGTTTGGTGCAATATATTAACCATGGGTTTATCGGCAATGCATTAGCCACTAAAAATAGATCCACACTAAGACTTTCACATCTCATCATAGTATTTGTGATACTGTTGAGAAAATTTTCTATATGCTAACTCTTTCTTAATTTATAAGTTGGAAGGGAAAGCCATCATTTAACATTCCCGGTGGTGTATTTCACATTCTGTTAGTGCAGGCAACAAGAAAAAGCTTGCCAGGACCTCTAAGTCCCTTTGAGAATTTCTCTAATACACTGATAGTCACAGCAACCATCTAGTCACTACTAATGTGAATTGCTTATATATTTTTGTTTAAATTCAAGAGATTAGAGTTGGATGGCTGGGCAGTTTAAATGAATCTCATTACTTTTTTCCCTTTTCTCCTCACCCAGGGAGATGCTTTTCCAAAAATTCTCACTGGCCAGACTATATTTTCATTGATAAGAAGGGTCTACCTTCTCTAATCTGTGATAGAAGCCTGCCAGTAATTCACCGATGATACTCAAATAGTTGCCCCACACTTTCAGGCAGCCATTTATTACTTAAAACCATTATATCAGAGAAAACTCAGTTTATATCTTATAGAATTAAATTCTGCTGGCTATACCCTGCCAGCTACTTGCATTTAAATGTACTCTTAATTGGATAGTTTAGCCAGGCAAAGGTGACAGATCTGCAGCCACCAGGCCATGTGGAATTGACTGTCACTCATTAAAGTTATCCTTAAGATAAAGATTTAGATCTATTTCATTTCCTTGCTCGGTATCACCAAAGTAAATAGGGCTAAGACATGGGAATTAAAGGAGATTTTCTAGCCAAGAACATTGACAGCTGAAATATAATCAGTTTCTAAGATTTATAATGCTATTGACTTTCCTTTTGCATCATAAATTTCACTGCTGACTCTCTGCCTGGGTTTTATTATAATATCATATCATATTAGGGAGATCAGCTTTGTTGGTGACGAATGAAAATCACTGATATGAAAAAAAATCCCATTATCAGCTCATCACCTAATCATATTAGCATTTTTGTATCCTATTATCAACTTTTTTTATATAAAATAACATTTCTTAATGACAGGGATTTTACTAATGCTGTATGAGTGGTACTAATATCATTTGTGAGTTCTCATCATGCATATCCTTCTTGAAAGCAGAGTATATTTGTTTTCTACACAGACTTCAAAAATTGCTAATGGTGTCTAGCAATTCAAGCAAAAATGATGCTTTATGGAAAACTATCCCTATTGAGGGCCCTTCACAATTTGGTCCCAACTTTCAATTAATAACATGATGACTCAAAATGTGAAAATTGTTACAGTCGATAGGGAAAAAATAAAAACTGGTAACCTATGTAATGCAAAGTGAAATATATCTAGTTTCTTAAATTATCACTCATCCTATTCTCAAGTCAAAGCAGGATAAAGTTCAGCCAAGTTAACTGTTATCTAAAACTGCAAACGTTCTATACCAAGTGTTTGCCAACGTCACTGAGATTTTTCCTATTTCTTAGCAAAGTTGCAACTTTCTTAAACAAGTTAAAAGCTGATAAAGGGGGGGAAAATAACAGCATTTCTAAAATTCATTTTTTAGAATGCGATCAAGTCATTGGAGTTTGTGGCTATATCTGCAAGATGCTGAACCAGTCAATCACCTCAGCGATTCAGTATGACAACCAGTCAATGCAGTGAGAAAATCAATTTTATCAGCTCATTGAACTGAACCGATGCCTGTGGACACATGCAAATCAAAGGCCCTTCGTGGTTTCCCATTACTACTATGGCAGCTGCTTCTCTCTCACCACGGTGAATAAGGTTCTCGCCAAGTCAGAATTTCCACAAAACAGGAGCCCAGCTCTTTCATGTATTCTCAAGTTACCCTAGCATCTGGCACCAAACTATAAGACACTTGCTAGATGGCACCAAATACTTCTCCTGGCCAAGTCCGGCCCTAAGCCGAGTAGAGCAGACTGGGCTCCGTTGACGAGTTCCCTGGATGCCCTATTTATCCCTTTTAGAATTCAGGATTCAGTTTTACCCTGCTATAAGAGTATTCTCTCAATGTTTCACAAACTGACAGAACAGCTTCTCTCTAGCATTTCTTCCAGAGAATTTATTTACTAGGTCCTCATGATGGAGCCTTGTATCTCCAGAGATTCCAGAATTTCTAGAGTAGTTAAATAGCTTGACTTCTCCATGAACCCTCTGTACATGTCACTAGCTAAAATATAAGTCCTTGAAATGGAGGGGTCAAATCTTTATAACTTATGCACTGAATGGTAGATCACAGGGTTTATAAAATATTGAATGACTGGATTAATTAATAAATTAATTAAAAGCGGTAGCTCTCAAACTTTAGTTACCATGTTTTTAATCACATAAATTCTTGTAAAATATAGATTCCTGGACTTCACTCCCCCTAAAAGTCTTATTTAATGGGTCCTGGATAAGGTGCAGGTATCTGAATTTTAACAAGTACTCTAAATGACATTTAATTTAAAGTTTCAGTTGTCTCCCATGCATCCGACTCATCTCTTACTTTTAAAAACAAAATAAACAAACAAAAAAAAACTATGTAAATGTTTGCTCTTAGAGACCCGTTTCTGCTGTAAGTGTCTATTTTTGTTGTTGTTTGGATGAGTCATTTATTGAAGCCTAGGAGAATGGTCAAGCATTTAGAACCTATTTTCAGCTCTTAGTTTCCTTGGAAATTGAGACGCCATCCCTAGTAAAATGTGTGAAAATAGTTTCACACAGAATGCCTGAAAGTCTTAATAAGTGTCTCCCTTCACTTGGCTTTTCTGAGTTAACTTCAGCCTCAAATATTTCTAGGCATCCAGCATTAGAAAAATTTTTAAAAAACACCCAGTTCCTGAACAGTTCCCACCTTTAAGGAGAGGTGACAGAAGTCATAGAGAGACCTAATTAAGCTGTCAGGCTAAAGAAGAATATTCAAGAAAGCCAGCTTCTTGGGAAGCTAGGTAGAAGCTAAACAATATAGAGAAGGTGAGAAGGTGAGAAGGTTTCTCAGGTCCTCCTAGCAAAAGGATTTGCTCTCAGTTCTGTGCTCGTGTTCTAAGTGGATATGTCTATATGACAGTGCTTTTGACAGCTGAGTGCGCTTAATAGCTCACTCTAAGGTGAGTAAGCTCCTTCAGGGTGGAGCCTACCATCAACAGTGTCCCAATTAAGAGCTTATTCTAGAAGTAGACCCCAAATTCAAATCCACATCTGCCACTTACTGGCTGTGTGAGCTTGACAACTTATCTTCTAAACCTCAGCTTCCTCGTCTGCAAAATGGACAAAATAATAATCTCCCAGGGAGAATGGGTATATGAATTAAGTGAGATAATCCATGAAAATGCTTAGCAAACTTGCATTCTAAGTGTCTGATAAATGTTAGCCTGCGTAAATTATGATTCATTTTGGGTCCCCAAGACAACTTGTGATAAATGGAATGGAAATGAGGACATCTGATACCCATCCTACTACAGCCAGCCTCCAGCTCCAGTGGGGTCCCTGAGGAAGACAAAGTCAAGGTCAGTCAAATGTTCGCTACTGACTAAGTAGTTCCCACAAGCCTTATGTGAAACACCTCATGCACCTGGACCAAAAATGCAGCCTGAGTGACTTCTGTGGCCTCTTCGCCAAGGTCTACCCTCTGATCTTAGCTCTTGAATTTTCCCCACCCATTGGAAAGAAAAGGTACAAAAAATAGATGTCAACGAACATAGCCCCAAGACCAAGGCCATATCCCTAGGGAGAATGACCCCTTGCCTTGGCTTGCCTGGGGCAATCCTGGTGTAATTATTAATAAGACCCCCTCTCTCACACACATCCAGCTGTGGATGAAACAATCTGTGGTTATCTAACCTCTAACCCCTAGGCATTGGAGGACAACAGTCCCTCCAAGTCACTTGCACCATGCTGGAAGCAGCTTGAGCCTACCCTTGTCCACTGACACCGGCCTCAGAGGCTAACAGGAAAAAGAAGCAATCAGGAAGGAAAAGGACCTCCAAAGACAAACTGCTGGCCTCACCTCCATTCCAAAAGCCCTGCTCTTGAGCCTTGCAGCTCAGGTATATCCATGAGAACCCCTTTGCTTGGACTCTCCCAGGAGAATTTTAAAGAGTCTCTAAATCCTGCTCCTAACAGGGTTCCCAATCAGTATAAGAAATTCAAACTATGAACTTTGACTTTAGAAAACCCTTTTCATGGACTTAAAAGCTAATCCATTTTTAATGGTCATAACATTCTTGGATAAGGGATAAGGGACAAAAGGCTAAAAATGGTGGGCAGTACACTAGTGACAAGGTATTAAAAATACAAGTCCAAAAAAATCACAAAAATCACAGCCATAATAATCAATTCCTGACAAGCAATTTATTTTCACAATGTGCTTCCAGACATACAGCATCACTTCTGCCTTTCACAAGCACCTTGAGATCGGCTTTGTAAGTCCACAAGTGAGAAAAAGGACACTGAGAAAAGTTACATGATTTGCCAAGATCACACAGCATATAAGTGGCAGACCTGGAACTTGAATCCAAGTCTTGTGATTTCAAATCTTGTGATTCCCTCTAATACAGTCAGTCACATCATATTCAGATTAAACTTGAATTCAATTATACAGAAAAAAAAAGGAGAGAGAGAGAGAGAAATACAGAGAGAAGGACAAGTCCAGGAGAAACCACTTAAGTAAAGCAGGCCATCTCTCTGGCCCATCCTTTTAATGGCACAGAATGAAAAATGATTGGAAACAGGACCACAGTAATCACTCAGTTTGACTCTGTTCTCAGATGCTTTTATAATGAGAGCATCTCGCTCACTGACTGTGACTCTAAGATATAAAGGCATGTACTTTTGGATAACATAACCCCTAAACACACATGAACACAATTGGAAACATATTAGATGTTGGAAAAAAAATCCTACTAAGGGACAATGTCAGGCCCCCCACACGGTACCTTTCTCAGAGCTGTGGCTCCTCCACTATCCAGTATTGTATAGCTGAGAAAGTGCTTTCACAGACCTCACCTCACCTAATCTTGTCAACATTCCTGAGAAAGGAGGTAGGAGAGTTATGGTTGTCCTCACCCTGTAGATAGGGAGAATAACATTTGAGAAACTACACTGTATTTTTCCTCTGCATTTTATGCTGTAGGGCAGGGGTCCCCAACCCCTGGGCCCACGGACCAGTACCGGTTTGTGGCCTATTAGGAATCAGGTTGCATAACAGGAGGTGCACAGCCGGAGGTGAGCAGCAGGCCAGCAAGCGAAGCTTCTTCTGTATTTGCAGCCTCTCCCCAGCACTAGCATCATCACCTTAGCTCCACCTCAGATCATCAGGCATTAGATTCTCATAGGAGCCACCTGCCCCTGGTGCCAAAAAGTTGGGGACCGCTACTATAGGGGATAGAAGTGGATACATGCAGATCACGCCACTGATAGTAGGGCTTTCAGGGCTAAAAAGATACTTGTGCCCAAGATTGATCCTGAAGCCACAGAGCTGCCTTCCTCCAAGGCACAAGACTTGCACAGCACAGATGCCAGCTGTGACCATGCTGCACTGAGGCTGAAACATCCTCCCTACAAGTCAAGGCACCACTGAACCTCTTGGATTCTTGTACAACACAAGGACGTGGGAAGGAGCCCCATTAATGACTGTGCATAATTTCTTGCTCATCTGGAAGAGGAGCACAACCTGTCTGTTTTGGCTTTTTTGTTTGTTTGTTTGTTTGTTTGTTTGTTTTTAATTACGACTATTTTTTTAGAGCAGTTTAAAATTCACGTCAGAGTTATGGGTAATGTACACAGATTTCCCATGTACTCCCTGCCCCTATACGTGCATATGGAGTCTTACAAAGCATTTTCTTTGCCCTAAGAATGTTCTGTGCTCTGCCTAGTCATCCCTCCCTCCACTCGCAACCCCTGGCAGCCATTGATCTTTTTATTGTCTCGAAAGTTTTGCCTTTTCCAGAATGTCATATAGTTGGAATCATACAGTACGTAACCTTTTCAGATTGGCTTCTTTAACTTAGTAATATGTATTTAAAATTCCTCAATGTCTTTTCATGGCTTGATAGTTCATTTCTTTTTTGCCCTGAATAATATTCCATTGTCTGAATGTACCACAGCTTATTTGGCCACTGAAGGACATTTTATTTGCTTCCAAGTTTTGTGTTGACTTTTTTAAAAAGAAGATAAAATTTTTTCTGGATCTCATTTCGTGATTATAAATTTCTTCTTACCATACGCATGAGGGAAAAACTAAGCTGCTAAATATTCATAAAAACATGTGTTTGAGGTATAAGAGCAACCTTTGTTCATAATGAGACACTTGGTTTATTAGGCAGCCTGTTGGCTACTTTATGGTTCTCTCTTTGTTTCTTATACAGGCCTCAATCATTTTAAGTGACTTTGGGGTGCTCCTGTCCTTTACTGAGTGACTTGGCTGTCTCAACACCAGTTATCATTCTAAGTATATAATGCCAAAACAATGGCTCCTTTTGGAGAGAAAGGATTCTCAAGGCACACAATCATTAAGCAACTTTTTGTGCCTTGGTGCTAGGGCTTTCATTAGGATATAAAAAGTAGTTTAGTTTAATGGTTCCTTGTCGTACAAGAGTCTATGAATATAAACTCACTTGATGTTCACCTACCTGAAAATGTCTCCTACACAGGTCCTGCTCTGCTTCCACTCTGCAGCACCCCAAATTTGGACTTTTGCTCATTTTCTAGCATTTGAAGATTTCTTGTTTTTCTTACTGTCAAGCTCTGCTCTATGGTTATGGGGTTCTCTTACATTTAATTCAGCGTGTCTATGTGTTCAGAGCCCAAGAAAGGCTTCCCATGGCACCTCAGTTTGCCATTTTCAGGGTAGTCTCTATAAAAAGTTCATTCATTCATTCAACATTTTTGAAATCCTCATGAGGTGTCAGGCTCTACACGAGGCACAAGGGATGAGACAAACATGAGTGAGACAAAATGCCTGTTCCCAGCAACCTTATAGTCTGGGGAAGACAACAGGGCGTGTGCCCAGCTCAGGTATATGCGAAAGTGAACAGGAGCAAAGAGTGACGATTAAGAAACTGGGGAAAGCTCTGCATGTATGGCTGGCTGTGTGTGATGAATGTGACCAGTCAAAATCCATCCATGATCAGCATGTCAGTGACACAAATTATCCCTGACATTTCTGATCTGAACCTGTTTTAAAATGCAATCGAGCATAAGGTAAAGTGGGTTGTTCAACTACTCAAGAAACCCAGGTCAGTTCTCGTTATATAGCTATCTGAACTTGAACAAGTCATTACATATTTCTCTGCATCAGTTTCTCACCACATTATTTAAACAATTGGGTTAAATAACCTCTAAGATCTTATCTAGCTGATTACGGGATTATTATACTGAAGTGTCATTATTTCCCCACAAAAAGCCTTTTTTATTAAATTATTTAAGGAAATGAAGCTAAATATCTCTGTTTTGCCAACATTAACAAATGCAAATTTAGCTAAAGTAACAGACCTGTAAGAAGAAAACAGACACAAATGAAAAGACTCAAGAGAGGAGAGACTGCTGGTGAGCCTTGTATGTAATTAGCACAATAATGCTGGAACACAGCAAAACGAAACTGTGGTTGTTTAGTATGAATGGGCAGAAAGTCGTTTTGATTGAGTACCTGTGGTTCACCTCCTTAACCACAAACTTCTCAAAGTTACAAGTTGCATCTTTTCGTAGCATCCTACTACAGAGCACCAAGGGACCCTTAAATAAATACAAATCGGCTGTGAGGAAGAAGAGAGCTTCCGTTACCTGGTGTTGGGTGCTGCTGAAAACATTATTTTCCTGCCACAGCAACAACTGGGTCCTTTCTCCTGACAAGCATCCTCTTTCCTCAGTGATAGGGAGCCTAGTCAATCCAGCACCCAGAGCACCTAGATCAAGGCTAACAAAAATTATGTGCCCTAGGGCACTAATCGGTATGAAGTGAGATCAATTATGATGCCAAACTCGTAGCTTCAATTGCTCACCCATTTCTGAAAACGTTATTTACCACCTTCAGCTCAGTTCTGCCAAAGTTACGGATTCCGTCCCAGCACCAGAGGCAGACAAAAGGGGAAACGCAGCGCCATCTGCTGTCCGCCTGAGGGGACAGTCGAAGCTGCGAAGGAATTGCTACAGTGTCCCGAAGGGATTCCTTCCAACGGGACTGTGACTGCTTTATAAATCAATTTTCTTTACTATAAAGGAATACACAAAATTTATTTGTTGTAGTATGTAGTATGTTTTATTATTTACGATTGTTTTGTTTTCGTCTGAGACTTATCTAGAGTCTCAGACAAAAATGAAGTTTAAAGTTTTAAACCTACTTTATAACATAATTTAATTTATGCACTTCATAAAACTACAACATACATTTTTTAAAAAGCACCCGATCTTAATTAAAATGGTTTCCTTTGCATTCATTTTAAGTACCCTAAAATTAATGCCATACACACAAAGAACTATTAAAGAGAGAAAATGTATCAAACAATGTTATAAGAGAAAAATGTTTTGAATTAAGATAAATATTTTGAGTTAAGATAAATATTTTGTAATGGGATTTAAAGAAATAGATCCAAAAGTAGTCTTGTTTTTCTAAAAAAAAAAAAAAAAAAAGCTGAAACTTTCCACCAAGTTTACTGATCTTTTCTCAACAAGACTTGGTATGTAATTCTATTTTTGAAAAGCCTATTTTCAGACTGAGATTCTTTCAATTAATGAATAAGCCCTGGTTAGGACAAGACATTAGCTTTCTAACCTGGGTATTTGGGGGCTGGTGAGTTAAGACCAGAAAAAAAATGGTGAGCATGATGTCAAGGACAGCCACAAATGTCTCAGAACCCTTACCTGCCTGCCATACAGCCACCCCTACAATTCTGATTGCTACCACACAGCAGCAGCACAGACAGAAAAGCACAGAGGCAGCATCCTCTGGCCCCTTCTCCCAACATCTGATTTCAGTTGATTTTTATTAATTAAGCTTCTATTCCTATAACTTAAGGTAGGAGTAACAGCAAGACATAAACAATGTTTATTTTTTATTACAAATATTCCCCTCAATATTGAGACAGAACAAGGTACTAGAAACAGTATTCATGAAACAAATTGCAGATTGAGCCATAAGAAACTGCTGCTACTTAAATTTTTTTTTTTTTTTTACCTAAAATAAAGCAATTTCACACACTACTTTGGAAATACTTAGGAAAGTCAAGAAAAGATACACCAACATAAACATGACTAGGAAATAAAATCTCTTGGAAGTGAAATTTTTAACTTCACAGAATTTGTTTATGACTGTGGCCATGTTTATGCAACATTAAGTTGGACAAATGCTTTAGCTTGCTGTATGAGTTATAAAGTAGCACCATCACTTAGCAGAATGCATCCTTTCAATAGGGACAACCAGTTTGGGCGTTAAGAGTTAGTTTCTCATTCTTGTTTACTAATTAAGTCTCTGTCTTATTATTAGATAGATAAGAACTACATATAAAATTAACATCTTCATACATCAACTAATAGACATGCTCTGTTGCAAAAGCATTTTTAAGGCATTTGTTTGGAAGTAAGAAAGCACCTCCCCACAGAAACAAAGAGATTAAGCCCCCAGGCCAACTCATGAGAGTCTGCATAATTCACAATGCAGCTACACTAAGATGTTATTTTACAAACCTGAACTGCAAGCCCAGGAAGAAGAAAGACAAAAAGGAGAAGGAAAAGGATCAAAAAGTGACATAGTGATACTTAGTGTTTGTGACACCATTTCCACTATTCTGGTATACTGTTATTTTTAGTACCGGCATATGTATTTACTTCTGGATGATATTGTTGTTTTAGTGTTTGAAAGAATATGAAATGAAGTCTGAATCACTTATGTATTCAAAAATTAATGACTTAATGGTTCAGTTTATGCCACAAAACCACACCCATAAAGGTTGCAATAAACAACCAGATGTGCAACTGCAAAGCTTCCACTGAAAGGATAAGTTTTATTCCAATCCGAAGACTTTCTGAACAAGTGAAGTATGAATGTGTCGGTATTGAAACTGATAATGATTCTTCAATCTCAGTCTCTACATGATGGAACTAATAAAGACAAACAAACCCAAAATGCTTACTTCAAAACAAAATATTACAGCTTACCATAATTTCACTCTGGAAACAAAAGTACAAAAATTTTCAAAAATACTCCTCAAAGAGATGGGGTTATTTGAAGATGAAGGAGTCAAAAGTAAAAGTCTGAAGTTGGCTTCTCCCCTTCCGGAAGTGTATGGAATCAGAAAGAACAGTGTCAGCAGCTGGAAATATTTGTACAAAACTTTGCTTACAACTGAATGATACATTTTTTTTTTAAAGTTGATACTTCTTAAAAGAACTATAAATATATCAGATATTTGATTTTATACTTTATGATTTAATTTTCTTCATTTTATAGAGACCATTTTAGTAAGGAATTATTTTACATATTTCATCTCTTAATAATATATTCTTTTATAATGTATGTTTATTTTCATAGATTTAGATTTTACTTGAGGTTTTCTAAGTTTATAAGTTTTACATTTGAAATGTATGAAGTTTTCAGTCTCGCTGAATTTTTTATAGAAATTCTGAAGTTTTAAATAAATTATAAATAACATATATTTCGGTGTTTGTTTTACTTAACATCAAAATAAATACTGAAGTGCCAGAAATATAATTTTTTCTGGTATATCAGGATGTCTAGCGGTGCTCTGACAGAGAAGGGATGTTGAGAAAGACGGAACAAGAAAGTAGGACTAAAAGACTCATATATCAGGTTTAAGTGGTACCTGCAGAGGTCATAAACAGTGAATGGAATCCCCTCAATATATAACAATTAAACATTAAAACAAAACTAAGAGGTCATAAACAGTGAATGGAATCCCCTCACCAATATATAACAATTAAACATTAAAACAAAACTAAGCCATAAACTAAGTCCAACAGAGTCCTTATTTTTTCCATAATAAATAGTATTTTTGTTAAACATTTGATTTTTTCCCCCAAAAAATATGATGCGTTGATTCCTTAAGTGTATAAGAGATGCTACACATACCTGCAGGAAGTCCAGTCCTCTCCAGCCTGTTGTTCCTGATTCTGCTCCCATCCATCAGTAACTTCACCTCTCCAATCCTCTTCATTTAATTTCAAAACAAAATTTACCCAAGAAAATTTGAAGATCTAACTGGCTTTATTAAGAAACTCATGAATCAGACAGCATCCCACCTTGCAATTTGAAGGGGTTGATAAAGATTCCTCAACCTCAGTCTCTATGTGATGAAACTAATAAAGACAAACAAACCCAAAATGTTTGCTTCAAAGCAAAATATTAGAGCTTACCATAATAAAAAGATTGTCACTCTGAAAAAAAGAATACAAAATGGGTTGTACGAAACTAAAAGGGTTTTTTAATAGGAAGAAGGGTGGGCGAGAGAGTATTAGCAAAAGAAGAAAGGATTCTTTGTAGGCCAGGACAGGTGGAAAGGGGCCAATAAGGACTTTAAATGCAGATTGCCTCTTCTTTCTTTAAGTAGGGTAGGGAAACAGAGGAGGTCCCTGTGACAGATCACCTTACGGGTGCTAGACCAGAAAATTCCACACTGGTTGATTAAGAGTACATTTCTGATGAAGGTTAAAAACTGCAGTTAGGTCAGGTATTAAGTCTAGTTTTGGTATTATGGGTTTAGCACAAGTGATGCCATTTTGAGCCTGTGTTTTTCTCTTTAACATTCATCGACACAATAAAATTTTTGACTAAATGATATCCAGCCTTCCATCCAGCTCTAAAGAATTACTCCCTGCTTCCAGTCCCTGCAGAGTCAGTCCTAGGCAATTATGATACTGTGATTTATAATGAAAAGTACATATTTGGTCTTCGACCCCATTTCTGGCACAGAGCTCCTGAAACTCTTGGAACTACCTCAGTGATGAGAGAGAGCAAGGGGTCTTGTTATGTTAAGTAGGTGACTTTTGGGAAATATTCAAAAATCAGAGCTGGTCGACAGAAGAGCCAGCCACATGATTAGAGGGTTGGAACTTTCAGTCCCACTCTCAGACATACCAGGAGGGAAGAGAGGCTGGAGATTGAGTTTAATCACCAATGACCAATGATTGAATCAATCAGGACTGTGTAATGAAGCCTCCGTAAAAACCTGAAAATGACAGAGTTCAGGGAGCTTCTGGGTTGGTGAACACGTGGAGATTCGGGAAGAGTGGCATGCCTAGAGAGAGCACGGAAGCTCCACACCATTCCCCTATACCTTGCCCTATACATCTCTTCCATATCTAGTAAGTAAAAGGTTTCTCTAGATTCTGTGAGCCGTTCCAGAAAATTAATCGAACCCAAGGCAGAGATTATTGGAACTTTGATCTACATCCTGTCGGTCATAACCCCAGGTGACAATCATTGGGATTGAGCCCTTAACTTATGGGATCTGATGCTATCTCCAAGTACAGAGTGTCAGAATTGAGTAATTTTGTTATATCTTTCAAATTTTCAAAGGTATGTATCCATCGAGTAGGTAATTCAACTTGAGGAATTTTTCCTATAAATACTCTTACAAAAAGCGAAATATGGGTAGAAGGACCTATATTGATGCTGATTATTAAGGTGTAGACTGTGCTAGTTATCCTCAGCCTCACACCCACCCTTCTGTACTATGCCCTGTACTTCTGAGACTGGGAGTGTACAAACTACATTTTCCAACCTCTATTGTTAGCTGACTTCCCATTTGGTTCTACCAGAGATCCTGCGGGGGTGGGAAGGATGTGATTAGAAAGATGGGGAAAAAAGATAAATATTCTGCTTCTGGCTCTGGCAGTGTAGTAGTTGCTGCTGGTGGGTGAAAGATACTATAATGAGAGCAGAATGCTAAACTCAGAACCATAGACAGCATCTTTTCAGCTATTTTGGTGCTGATCTAAGTGCACAGCTTTAGCAGGTCCAGAACCAACGAGCTGCAGTAGTATCTCCAACAGGCTGCTAATCCAGGAGTATTATAGCAGCTTCTAACCTCATTATCACACCATCTTCCTTTTTTTCCTAAGGCTCCCTAAATCTTTTTTTTGCTATCGCAACCCTTCTAAGACCTTTCTAACCAGTTTTCTATATTGTATTCCATCTGTTTGAAATACACAGTAAATTCTGTTTTTCAAAATGAACCTCAAATGATACAAAGGTCATTCATTCCGGTATTATATTGAATAGAAAAATATTTTAAAGCAATTTAAGTATCACTCAGTAAGGGACCGGTTAAATAAATTATGACACATATAAACAAGGGAATACTATGCAGCTATCAAAAAGATTGGTGTATCTCTGCATGTACCAATATGGATAATCTCCAAATTATTACAGTAAAAAAAAGCAAGGTACAGTATATTATGCATAATAGGTTATTGTTTGTGTTATCTCTCTTCCAGTTGAATTTTAAGTGTATAGGCCCTGTATTCTAGACAGCTAGCTTGGTTTAACTGGCTTCATGGCCATGCTAAGGCCATAATACATTTCTCATTTTCTCTTTACCATTTCCTCTGTTTACCTCCTTTCCAACAAAGTATTAAGTCATGGCCTATGGTTGACAAGATTAATGTTAGTCTATAATATAGAGAGACTAGATATTCAAATTATAAGCTACTACTTCGAGTTTTTTAGGTCTGTGGATTTTGTTGTATTTTTTTTAATTCTGTGGATGATGCAGTGTTTTTATGTGTTTATGACCTTTGAGTCTTTAGAAAACTGTAGCATATGAAAAGATTCCTTTTTAGAAGTTCTAGAGTAGAGATCTATGGTACGACTGAGCACTGCATAGTACCTAAGGAGTGACCAACCTTGTTCTAGAAGTATGAGTAAGAGTCTCTGACTATTACTGAAAAAAAAAAATGATATGAAATGGGAGGAGATAGTGCGGGACATTAATTTTATTATGGTGATGAGAAGAAAGAAAACTTACTTTTGTGCTTTGGTGGAACAACAGAAGAAAGATTTAATAGTCAGTTGTGCTTTAGTTTTTGATAGGGAAAAATACTATATTAATGAGAAGAAAAACTTAAACTTTTCTGTGAGATCAAGGTGTTTACTTCACAATCAAATCTGGGGCATATTGTATCATTGGCATATATGTCCAGCAATCTAGAGACAAGGGAAATGAGTGAATCTCCAGGGTAGAGAGACCTCTACCTCTACCAGAATTTACTGTACATGTAGCCGTCAGGTTTCCTTAATTAATGCCCTTCCTTGACCCATTTCAGAATTTCTGGGAGCAACATTAAAGAGGAATTTATAAAAGGCCTCCTGAGACTTCACTGCCTTTTTAATTAGTCCCAAGAAGTGTCTAAGATTTTTGAAGTGGCTCCAAAAAGATCCAAACAGGATATATCGATCCGGATTTGGTCAGAAAATAGTGGCTACAAGTATTAAGAAATAAAGAGTTTAACTTAGGAATTCAAGTCTGCAGCTAATAAAGAAGAAAAAGAGTCACTAACAAACAACCTTGGCTTAAACTAAAGCAGTGGAGGAGGAGAAGAAGCCAGAGCTTACAGAGAAGCCCAAGAAACTCTTGCAGCTTGGCCATCACCGCTGCCACAGGGAGCTCTGGAGAAACCTGCAGAGCCACTGCGTGTGGCCACCATGATTTCCTGTAAATAAAGGATTTTGCTTCCGCTTCCACCATCTCAGTGCGAGCTTCTCTCTTGCCCAATTTTAGCTCCAAACCATATAGGGAAGAAGATTCTGGGGAAAAAGAGTTCCAGCTTTACATGATTCTGAGCTGGCAATGGACAGTCAAGTACACAGAACTTCACTATTTTTCCTCCATTGAAACCTTTAGCATTTGAGACAGTTGACTATTTCCTTCTTTTCAAAATACGTTCTTCCCTTAGATTCTGAAATACATCACTTTCTGTTGAGTCACCTTTTACCTAGCTTCCTCTTCATCTCTCAGAAATCAGTCCTAGGAATTCCTTTCTGATTTCATTCAGTCTCATGACTTTAAATAACATCTGTGCACTGATGACGTACCCAAATATTTACCTCCAGCTCCGACCATGCCCCCAAACTCTTGACTCATGTTTCAAGTGCCCTCTTGATTTCTCTGCTCAAATGTCTAATAGCTCAAACCAAACTTTTTGCCCCAAGAAAAACTTTTCCCTCAGTCTCCCTCATAGCAATAAATAGCAATTCTGTTCTTCTAGCTAGTTATATCAACAGTCATGCTTGATTTTTCTCTTTTTCTCATCCCAAATCTAATCCATCTCCAAATTCTATCAGCTCTATGCTCGAAATATGAGAGAGGGCATGTATCTAGCCAGATCTCATCACCTCCACCTCTGCAACCCTGTGTAGCCTCCCATCTGGATTTCTGCAATGGTCTTCTAACCCAACCCAACCCAAGTTTATTCCCAATACAACAAGGTGAGAGATCCACCTAAAACATAAGTTAAATCACATCATTCCTCTGCTCAGAATTCTGCAATGACATTTCATTTCACTCAGAGTAAAGTCAAAAATTTTACAAGATCAAATTATCAGAAAGTCCTGTGCTAACCATCTTATATAAACAGCAATCTCATCAGCACTTTCTTCTGACCTTACTTTGTTTTTCTCCACAGTACATATCACCATCTGACTTATTATGTATTTATTTAGTATTCTATATGGAATCCTGCCGTGGACTGAATTGTGTCCCTCAAAATTCATATGTTGAAGCCCTCGCCCTCGGTGTGATAATATTTAGAGATAGGCCTTTGGAGGTAATTAGAGTTAGATGAGGTCATGAGGGTGGGCTTCATAGAATTAGTACTCATAAGAAATTGAGAAGTTGCTTCCTCTCTTTTTCTCTTCACCATGTGAGGTCCTCACTTTAAAGCTAAAGCAGTGCTTTCCTCATTTCCTGAGGAGTGCTCTCTACAAATCAGAAATCTCTCCAGGAACCGAATTTTCCCCCACCATGATCCTGAACTTCTCAACCTTTAGAACTGTGAGAAAATTAATTTCTGTTAAGCCACCCAGTCTGTGGTATTTTGTTATGGCAGCCTGAGTAGACCAGAACAAGCACACTCTCCCCAACTGGATTATAAAATCCATAAGAGACCAGATTTTGTTTTGTTCACTGCTATATCCCCAGCACCTAGAGGCCACTCAGCATACAATGTATTTACACAATGAATAAATGACAGAATGAATGAGTTGCCAGTGTCTTAGCTAGAATGTGGCAGAGATTTAGCAAGCTCAAGTGCTAGCTGATATCTACACAGTGAAGTGGGATAAGTTTCTATCTTAATTGTGTGAATCTAATTTGCAAATGACAATATAGGCAATCCAGCTTGAATATTCTAGAACATTTAGAAAATGCAAATACAAATTCTGCCTCTCTGGTTTTCTCCTGTTTGAAGGGAGTGATCATCTATTTGAGAAAATCTCATAGCATATCTATCCGCCACGGACTTCACCCAGTGAACAGCATTTGGGGATTCAGAAAGCCCAGCATTAAATTCCACTTCCCATCTAAACCACAGAAATGTGTTTATTTCTTGAAAGCTTTTGCAGAGCTAATTCTCAGTATAAGGGCCAACCGACACACTTAAGGTCCTGACTTTGAAACGAAGGCAGTGCTTTCTTAATTCCCAAAAGAAGGGGTACATGTTGTTAAAGAGACATAATTCATGATGTGAATTAGCTTTTGATAGTAATTCATCTAGTTCCACTAACTTGGAAAGCTCAAAACCATTGAGATGCTTTTCCTCCAGACTGCTAAAATAAGAGTTCTTTCAAAGCAGGAAAATGTAATTATCTCTGAAAATCAAAGCCAAATGGGCCAGAAATGAGAAGCAGTTTGTAAATCTGAGTTTGGGTCCACCAGAGCCAATTACTTTAACAGGGACAATCTTGGTGTCTTTGTTTGGACGCTTGAAATAACCTGTTTACTACAAGGTAAATGAATTGATGTGCTCTCTTGGTATAATTGAGGAAAAACTTGTTGGATCACAAATTCAACCAGTGATTACTTTAGGATTCCTCTGAGAAAGCACTTAGATAATTTCCTTTGTATATGTTTTCCAAAAGGACATATGTCTCCTATCCAGTGTTCTCGAGACCACAAATGTACCCCATTGATTTTCTCAGTCTACAGTGTGTTGATTTTCAGCCTATAGTGTGTAAGGTGAAAGAAAACAATAACTGTATACAGAAAATATTGATCTGAAACCATTGATTCAAGGCCTCATGGTATCAAAAGATTAGTTACTTTTAAGAGAAATACTAAAGGTGACTTTCAACTACTTTTTATTGACTAACACAGACCAGATAAACTCTTCTATTCAAAGCCATAGACTCTTCTCCAGAAGCCACAATGAATACACTATTTTACCCCTTGCTTGAGATCTAAATAATACTGTTAACATATTTTCCAAATACATGTAAACATAGGCTATAGTGTTACTAAATGTCATGGTACTATAATTTAATTGTACTAATAACTAATACATTTAGCGTTTACTATGTCCTCAAAATTTTTCCAATTGATTTACATGTATTTACTTATTTAATCTTCACAACACCCCACTGAGGTAAGTACAAATATGATCCCATTTTACAGAAAATGAAAATGAAGCACAGAAAGGTCACTTGTGTTACTTGTCCAAAATAACACAGCTAATAAGTGGGAGAGCCAGGCTTTGAAATCAAATAGCCTGGCTCTAGAAATTAAACTTTTAACCACTACATATGATGGTACCACTCAAATATTAAGAAAAATATAAGAAACTTCATTGGTCAAAATTGCAAATGAAAATTATTCAAATACTAGCCATTATTGTGCATTCATGAAAAGGGAAAGATGGCTTTTTAAACTGTAAGTACTTTTTCTGGTTTATTTTCAAAAAAAAATTTATATTCAAAAGAATAACAAAAATTAAGTTACCCTCTCATAACTTAATAAAGCAGTTAGGGAAGATTTCATATCATGAATTATAATTTTAAATCCTCTAGACTTATAATCTAGAGAAATCATTAGGGGAATGAAAATCGAAACCACAATGACCTACCACTTTGTACCTAGTAGGATGGCTTACATCAAAAAAACAGAAAGTAAGTGCTGGTGAAGATGTGGAAAAACTGGAACCCTTGTGTATGGTTGGTGGGAATATAAAATGTTGCAGCTCTTCTGGAAAATACTATGGAGGTTCTTCAAAATATAAAACAGAACCTAAGTATCCATCAACAGATGAATGGATAAACAAAATGTCATATACACATACGATGAAAATATTATTCAGCCTTAAAAAGTTAGGATATTCTGACATATGTACAACATGGATGAACCTTGAAGATATTATGCTAAGTGAAATAAGCCAATCACAAAAGAATAAATACTTAAAAAAAAAAAGAGTCAATGTACATGAGGTACCTAGAGTAATCAAACTTACAGAGGCAAAAGGAGAAGTGGCGGTTGTTAGGAGCTGGAGAAAGGAGGAAATGGGGAATTATTTTTCAATGGGTATAGAGTTTCCACTTGAGAGTAAAAAAAGTTCTGGAATGGATAATGGTGATGGTTGCCCAACAATATGAATGTACTTACTGCCAGTGAATGCACACTTTAAAAATCATTAAATTATGAGTTATATATATATATTACCACAATAAAAAGGACCACATGTTGGTTTGTGTGTGCATATGTATGTAGATAGATAGATGATAGATGATAGATGATAGATAGATGATAGAAAGATATAGATCATAGATAGATAGATAGATACGTAGATAGATAGATGATAGATAAAATATCTTTTTTATACTAATAGAAGCTATCGACACTGTTCTATACCTTTTTTTCTTAATATAATGATATATCTTAGGGATAATTCCATATTAGCACATTGTTTTGAAAAGCTGTTTGATATTTTATAGTTTGGGATACTATAATTTATCTAAGTCACCTGCTAGCAATAATCATTTAATTAACTATGGTCTTTTGTTGCAGTAGACAATATGGCAACAACAACAAGAAAATCCCCTAAAACAGAAAATGCACAATAGTTCTTGCATTAATCAGGAAAGACTAGGTAGTATGGTAATAAAAACAACCCAAAACCCTTACTAAACTATGAAAAAACCCTTGAATTCTCTCACCATAACAAGAGTTTATTTCTTACTCATGTGACATATCCTACAAGAATTAGCAAGAGTATTTGTTCTACAGTTTCACTATCTCCTGATTGCATCATCTAGAATTTATAGCCTCACTCTTTGATCATCAGGTTTTCCACAGTCTCAGCCCAGAGGTAGACTCATAGTTCGTTAGCCAGAACTAGTATTTGCTCCCTCCCAACTGAAAGAGGCTTAAAAATGTAAGGGAATAAAATGAATTATTTGATGAATGTTCTGACTATTTCTACCACACTTCAATCACACAAGTAGAAATAATTTCCTCACTACAGGTGAATTCAAAGTTTGCAAATTATTTATGGAAAGCCTCTTAACTCTCAAGTGATTATATTTCATTCAACAAATATTTATATCATACCTACTACATGCTGCGTGCAGGAACATGGTAGGCATTCAATACATATTTGCTGAATAAACAAAGGAATGATCCCTAATTATATTAGTAATTGCTGCCATTTCTCCCAAAGCATTCCAACTACTAAAAATGGGTAGGAAGAGTAAATAAGAAATAACTTCTGTCTTTTCACCTAGTCATGTGGCCAGAGCCCAAATTACCCTAACTTCCTGTTGGAGAGCAAATCTTGACCATCAGGAGAACCAGAAATCTAATTTGAGCTCTAAGCTACAATTAAGCTATGATCACTACCCAATTCGAAATTCTCATTGTTTCAAGGTCAATTCAGGAGCCATGGTTGGCACTTAAACATTCCAGTTTACAGCTCGCATTTGCATTTTACACAAACATTATGCATAGGTAAAAAGAAGAGGTATGATTCAGCCTAATCCAATCGCTAATTAGCAACACCTGCACCAAAGCACTATTTGTATCTTGCTGTTAGGTTACTGTTTGCATTACAGGATAAGTGATTATGCCTGTCAAATTATGACAGGACTTGCTTCATTTACAAATTTAAATACCATATTTTTAAATATCCCACAAAATTTTTAGATGACATTGCTATTTTTGAATTTCAGTTAACAGATTCCAATTGTCAATGACAGAATTAGAATTCGATTTTTAGAAAATTAGAAAATTGTATTTATATGTATAAGCATATCCTTTTAATCATTAGTATCAGTATCTTCTCTACTTGGTCTACTTAGTTCTAATGCTCATCATTATCAGCATGTGTAGGTATTCAATACATATTTGTTGAATTAATAAAGTCAATATCTGCCTCTGTGTGTTGGTAATTCCCAAATCTCCACTCCCAACCACTCTTTAGCTCCGGGCTTCTACTCACTAAATATTTTTCAGTATGTCACCAAGTTTACAATCATTCAAACCAAGGTAAAAAATTCACAGTATTCCTTGTCTACGCATGAGGAAAATCTTTTTCCCTCTAATCCTGGAGGGAGTGTCCTGCTGTGAAATGGCCTTTAGACCAGCAGTCTTAACCTGGGACCACAGAGGTTCTGTGGAAATTCAGGAATCCCCTAAAATTCATACAAAATTTGTGTCACGTGGATTTTCTCTCTCTCACAGGGAAGGAGTGGGGTCGCTGCAGGATTATGTCTGTAGCATTGACACGGTGACAATCCCAGTTGCAGCAGAACATGTCTGTGGTGTCAGTGTGGTGACAGTGGCGATTGCTTCACACCCATGTTAGTAGAGTCTATGTAGAGTTGGTGGTGGTGGTTATAGGACCAAGTGTGCAGTCAGGGCTGGCTACATAGTTTGCAAGGCCCAGAACAAAAGGAAAATGTGGATCCTCCACTCAAAAACTACTTAGAATTTCAAGATGGTGACAATAGGACTTTAAACCAAAGGAGAAGGGGGAAGTATACAGGGCATAAGGGGTCAAATATGTGGTGACAGAAAGAAATCTAACTATGGGAAGTGAATACACAATGTAAATATATATATATGCCTTACTGTTTAAACGTACAGCTGAAACATCAGATTTCGTTAACCAATGTCACCATAAAAAATTATTTATTTATTCGTTTATTTATTTATAAACAATTTAATTTATTTATAAACAAATAAACAAAGTGTGGTCCATCTGAACATAGGGCCCTGTGTAACTACATATAAAATCACGAAGTAGGCCCTGTCTGCAGTGTCAACGTGGTGCTAATGGTAGCGGCTCTGAGTCCACGTTTGTGATGTCAACAGGTGTCGGTGATTGCTGCCGCAGGACCAAGTATGAGGGATTGATGTGGTGATGGCAGCAGATGCTTCAACAGCGCCTGACTAATGCCAGCCCTGGTTCTACAGCTGTGCAAATGATTCCATGAGCTACCAATATCTTAAAAACATAAAGCCTCTCCTATTTTCTGAACCAGATATGCTCCTCTAATTCATAACAAAGAACCCCAAACTGATTTGTGGTTATGTACATTCACTGGGATGGGGATTATGGCTTTTATCAGATTCTCACAGGGATTCTCTGCCTTACACTCAAGCCTAACTGAATTTCAGCTCCAACTCTGTCTGTTATTTGCATCATGACTCACTTTCCTCCGACATAAAGCAGTATTAATAAAACCTACTTTGCAGTATTGTTGTGAGGAACAAGCAATAATGCGGAGGAACTGCCTGTTATACATTCATTGAAGTTTAATTCTCTTTTCTAGACTACTTTAAACTGTAAATAAAACTTAAAGTTTCACTTTAAGAAATGGGGTTGTAAGATGGAATTAATAAACAAGGAACAGTGATAGCTCAGATGTGTTTAATATTTATTTTTAAAAAGCAAGTAATCTAAGTTTACTACAGATGTTTTGATAAGACAAATATAAATCTACAGAAATCTGAGATAAGATAGAGCATTCTGTAAATAATATAGAGAAAGACGAATGAAAAAGTGGATTTAAGAGTTAAATAACATTACAGTTCAAGATCAACACAAACGTTTCATTTCTGAGACTGATAGGTCAAGTGAAGGCAATACGCATCATATTTCTGAATTTCGGGATGGCATTTGACAGGGTTTCGTGATATTTCATGATGCCTTTATAGATATGAAGAGATAAGAGATGTGTACTAGAAATGACTCACCTCCATGGGTCCTGAGTAACTGGTAAAACAACCATAGCCTGAAAAACTAATTATGGATTGAGGGAGCAAGGTTTCATAGGTCATATCACAAAGCAATCTCCTTGGTCCTGTACACTACACATGATTATTACTTTGGTGAAGCCAATTGACTCATTTAATTATTTATTCAAGAAACATATAATAAAAACCTACTAGATGCCATATATTATACTAGGCACTGAAGATAAAATGGTGAAAATATATATATTCCTATGTTCAAGGATCTTAGAGGTCATGAAGAAAAGAAATTAAGACTACAGATCATTATGATGTGGTTCGATAAGTGACATAAATACAGAGTACTGTGGCAGCTCAGAGGTGGGCTATCTCTTACAATAATAAGAGTCCTGGAAAAGTCAGTCAAGCTTTGAAGAATATGAAAGAGTTAGCAGATGAAAGAAGAGAGAGAAAGTATTACAGAACTGTATGTGCAATGGCTCAAATTGAGACAAAGCACGGTCTATTCCAAAAATTATATTTCTGATTGTATGTACGGAACAGAGTATACGAGAGTGGGAGTAATAAGAAATGAGAATGGAGGTGACGTAAAAGAGCTTTAGAGGATCGTTAATGATATTAGATTATATAATAAGGACCCATAAAGATTCTGGTAAGACAAAATGATAAGCTAAATACAAGAAATTTAATAGGGATAAACACAAATTTCAAAATCTAAATACTCAAGGATGGGGTGGAGATGTTTAAGAGCATGCAAAAAAGACACAGGGATTTTAGCTGACTGTAAACATAATGTGATTCAAATGAGGGACAGGGTAACCAATAAAACAGATCTCTTCAAAATCGAAGTCTTAAAAGGGAAAAATCAGAATCTGACTTTATGGTGTGGTGCTAGCCACAATTTTATGTCATTTTATTTGCCTTCAAATGTCAAAAGGGTCAGATTTGTTCTGTGAGGCATGGGTAAGTTAGAGAAGAGCATACGTTCACTCGAGAGAAGAAAAAGTCTCTGCCTAAGCTGTCAAAACCTAAACGGGCTGACCGGTGTGGTGAGGAGTTACTGTGTTGAAATGTGTTCCAGCAGAGGCTTGCCCGTGATCATTTGCTTGGATGTCTTCGAAGATCTTCATTCAGTGCTGATTAGGTGTGGCAGAAGTGGGAGGGTAAAAAATGAACCAGAGATGTTTCTGCCTTCTAGGCACTCACAATTATATAATGCTCTACACTCAAAGGTACATGGATATTAATAAGGCACATTAAAATTATACTTTCACTCAACTTAGGGGAAAAATTATTTCCCCTAAGTACTAGCTTTTACACTCCTCGCGTGTTAAAAAGAATTATATTACTAAAATATTCTGTATTCCATTGTTGCACTTAAAACAGCCTTGATTTATAACCTAACGTAAGCAAACCCACACTCTCACTCTAAAGATTGAAAAGCTGTTCTCTGTGCATGCCACCATGGGAACCCATCCAATAATCAAGGCTCCATGCTTTCAGTGAAACAGACTCGGACTTTGCCTCCAGCTGTACAATATAGAGCCCTGTAGACAGCATTTTAAAATTTACCATTAAAAGAATAAGGCCATTTTCCAGACTCTACAGAAAACTACTCTTTCAGACAATGGGAGTCACTTTTTTTCATCGCACTAAACTGAAAAAAGCACTACAGGTCAAAGTCTTTATATTCGGAGAGCACATATATTCATTAATTTCAACTTCTGTCTGAGAATGAACCACAGCAGTGGTGACCTACAATTTCTTACAGACATATTTATCCTGAAAAGATATAAAATAGCCTTTCTACTCAGCATTCAATATCTACTCTTCTATTATGAGAATTTCATCTTTGATGCATATTTTCTCTAGGTTATGGATATTCTTTGCAATATTCACTGGACTTTGATCAACAAATTGATAGCTAACCTCTACAGCAGAAAATATTCTCCAGTTTAAAAATATAGTCAAATAGAAAACTGTAACAGATTTAGTCAAAGCAAGATAATTTTTATCTGTTTTAAAATCTTTAAAGACTTTTAAGAATAAGACTTTTTGAACTTGCTCATTTTTATGGTATTTTTAAAAAATATAATAAACTAATTTTATAATGTACTCAGTAAAAATAATAGTTGAAAACCTTCTCTTTTATATCAAGGAATTAGAGAAGTTTGGGAAGGAAGAAATAAAGCACAAAAATTTTTAATATTTCTCTTGAATGGGGTAAGAACTTAAAATATACTCTCCAAATAAATATCTGTTTTTCAGAAGTAAGACAAAATTGGCTCAGTATAGTCAATAGGGCTTGGAAATTTTACTGTTATGCAGACTATAGGAAAATTCTTTAATTCTATATAATATAAATCATCTAACAGTATTAAAATTAAATGTAATTTGAAATTATAATGTGAAGAATTTATTTCATTTAACATTTAATCAAACTACTTTTATAACTTAGTTATTCATCTTGGCTTCCTAGAACCTAATGAAAAAAATGGCTCCCCAAATGACAGAGGAGATGGACTTTGGTATCTGATCTTTATCATATACCAATCACTGATTACCTTCATAACCTTGGACAAGTCGTTTCACTTCCCTGGGCTCAGGTCCTCATCTGAAAATAGGCACAATATTACTTACAGCATAGATTATGGTCATCTGTATAGCAAATACTTCTCAAATGCTCACTAGGAGCTAGTCACATACATACTAGAAATTCAGTCAAGAACAAGATAGGGTCCCTATCCTTATTGATTTACATTATAGTAGAATAAGAAAATAATCAGACAAATAATTACAAATGATGGTGACCACATCTAATACTCTGACTCTGATCCCACTTCTAATCACCAGCAAAGATCTGCACCTAATCCCAATGTGGGAGAAGGGGGATTAACACATCACCTAGTAGTTCTCCAACACTAGCTGGGTGTTGTCCTACAATTCAACTCAATTCTGACATTATCTACCCAGAGATAGCATCAGATTCCACAAGTTAAGGGTTTGATCCTAGAGACTGTCCCTCTCTCTTCAAATGCCAATCACAAATCCAGGTTGTCACCTGTGCTGTCATCTTGGGTTCAATTAATTTGCTAGAGCAGCTCACAAAACTCAGAGAAACATTTTACTTACTAGAAAACAGGTTTATTATAAAAGGACATAACTCAGGAACAGCCAGTTGGAAGAGATGCATAGAGCAAAGCCTGGGGAGAGGGTGTGGAGCTTCCATGCACTATCCAGGTGTGCCACTCTTCCAAATCTCCACATGTTCACCAACGCAGATCTGCAAACCTCGTCCCTTTGAGTTTTAGTGGAGGCTTCGTCTCACAGGCAAGAGGCATGGTTCATTAAATTATTGGCCCTTGGTTAGTAATTCAACCTCCAGCCCCTCTCAGAAGAGTGGGACTGAAAGTTCTCCTGGCAACCAGCCCCTATCTTTAGGTGAGGTCTAAGTGTCACTTCATTAACATAACAAGAGAACGGTTTTAAGAGCTCACCAGGATGAAGACCAAATATATATTTCTTATTATAAATCACAATATCACACCACTATACAGGATACATACAAGGAATAAATACAGAGAATAACAGATAGGATCCTATTTATATTGAGTGATTAGTGTTACAATAAAAATGACAAGTGTCGACGTAAGAGACATCCAAAACTGTAGAGCATTTTAATGAGTTTATTTGAGCCAAACTGCTGACAATTGCCGGAAAGCAAAATCTCAACCCAACTAAGAAAATGCTCCAGAGGATGGCAGTTTTGCAGCTCATTTTATACATTAGAAACAAAGGAGGAGACATAGGATGGTTACATAAAGTCATTGGTGGTACAGTTACATAAAGTCAAGGGGGTTAGGGGAAAGCAAAGTGAGGAAATCTTTGAGATTGGATAAAAAGTAAAATGGAGGGACACACACTTCTTTTACATTGGTGGGTACAAGAGAGTTAATAACTAACATTTACAGTACATAGAGATGGTATGGAGGGAACGATGTAACAATGAGGGGGTTCTGTGGTCTCCTGCTCTTGTGCAGTGGGCTGTGCTCAAAGGGGTCTGGAAGAAAGGCATTACTTTGTCATCCCAAGTGTGTGTTATTTTAGATGTAAAAAGACAATACACAGGCTTATTTAAGGTAAAGACTGAACTTTGTCAAGAAAGCTACAGGCCCAGAATGTGACTACCAGCCACGACCTGCTTTTAGTTAGGAATTTTTATGTTCAGACCATCCTATGTGGTTAATTTCGGTCTCTGAGTTTGTAGGGTCTGCCATGCGACCTCACCTGAGCTTGTCAGGTTTAGTATGTGGTCTCTTTTTCATCCACACAACAAAATGGGACTACAGATATAAAGTACTTGGTACATAATAGGCATTCAATAAACAGTAGGTTTTGTTAGTACATTGTTTCAGGACAAGATAAGGAGAAAATTTTGGAATGCAAGTAGACAGGATTTGAAATTTAAAGGAATAGTAGACCAGATAATTTCAAAAATTCTCTTACAAAATACCTAGAAAAACAGAATAAAATATAACTGTCAGCCTTTCTAATGCATAGCTGAGTTCATTTAAAAAAAAAAAAAAAAAGTAAGGGAAAGTCTCAAGGGCCAAGACTAAAAAGCAAGCTATGTAACCCATAGTTGTAGGCTGACACACAAAGTGCAGTTGGCTTCAAAGTGATTGCCAGTTTCTGGATACTTGGATTTTAATGGCTGCCTAGGAACAGGAAACAAGGCCTTGAACTTGCAAAAGGTAGAGATTTGGAATTGAAGTCCAACACAAATTGCTCACCCTCAGTAAAAAAAAAAAAAGAAGGCTAGAAAAAGCCTCTTCCAGCAAAGAGGGAACACAAAGAGATTTGTCTGTCTTGGCACAGATTCAGGGTGTTTAAAAATAAAAATCTGTCTAAGATTATAATCTCAGGCTTACCCTCATGCATTTGGGATTAAAATTCAGTTTCTGATTGGTTTTAGGAACTCCAAAACAAGAAATTAATATATAAAATGCGGGTAAACATGATCTCACGATTCAAAAATTACAAAACACCAGAAAATAAACCATGAGCAAAAGTTAGCAAAAATAAGAAATTAAGCTCTCAAGGACTTCAGCTATTGGAAATATCAGATAGAGAGTAGAAAATTAGAGGATCTGAACAGATATTTCTCCCTAGAGGACATACAAATGGCCAACAAATATTTGAAAAGATACTCAACATCACTAGCTATTAGGGAAATGCAAATCAAAACCATAATGAGATACCATCTCACACCTGTTAGAATGGCTATAATCATCAGGACAAGTAATAACAAATGTTGGAGAGGATGTGGAGAAAAGGGAACCCTCATACATTGCTGGTGGGACTGCAAATTGGTACAGCCACTATGGAAAACAGTATGGAGGTTCCTCAAAACACTAAGAATTGATATACCATATGATCCAGCAATCCCTCTACTGGGTATTTACCCCAAAGACTTGAAAACTCATATCTGAAAAGTTATTTGCACACCGATATTCGTAGCAGCATTACTCACAGTGGCCAGGATATGGAAGCAATCAAAGTGTCCTACGATAGATGATTGGCTAAAGAAGCTGTGGTACATATATACAATGGAATATTACTCAGCCATAAGAAGAGATGAAATACTGCCATTTGCAACAACATGGGTGGACTTTGAAATAATCATATTAAGCAAAATAAGCCAGACAAAAAAGGTTGAAAATCAGATGATATCACTTATATCTGGGATATAAACCTAAAAGCACCAAATGAACAGGACAAATGAATAGAGACTCATGAACATGGACAATGGACTAGATGTTACCAGAGGGGAGGGAGGAGTGGGGAGGGGAAAAAATTAAAAAATAAAATGTTAGGAAGGAAGGAAGGAAGGAAGGAAGGAAGGAAGGAAGGAAGGAAGGAAGGAAGGAAGGAAGGAAAGAAAGAAGAAAGAAAAGAAGGAAGGAAGAAAGAAAGAAAATTAGAATGCACAGAAGAAGCGTATAGTGACCAAAAGTAAAAAAATTATGGAGGAAATGGGTGACTGTAAAATATAATAGAATTGTCTGGAGAATCTCTGAAATTTAGGTAGATGTTCCAAACATCTCTGACAGAATGAAATTTGTACATCACAAAATTTTAGAAAGGTTCAGGTCTGAAAATAAGCCTTTTAAATAGTCTTTTCCTCTGTGAAATGAAGAATCCTGTTCATTAGGATTATCTTATTATAAATGAAACAGCTATTCATTTTACAATTTTGATCAAGGATGATTTTTACAAAAAGCCTCTCTTAGGAAATTAGCTTCATAAAATTGGTATCTTGTTATTTGATGTATATGTTAAGTCAAGAGTTGATTGGAAGTGTCTAAAAGAACCAGTTGTAAAAAGTGCGGGTGTGTATAAATAGGGGCACTGCCATTTTGTTCTCCACTTGACATCTGCTTAGAAAGTGGTCTTGCATATCTGTTCCCAGGCTGGGCTGAGCAGAGGAATGGGAAAAAGAAAGAAGAAGCAAGACTAAGAGAAGGGTAAGAATAGTCAGCACTTGTGCTACATGGTATGAATAACATAATTTTCCTGTGTGTCTGGCAGAGCCACAGAAAGTACCTGGGCCTGAGTCATCTAACCAGAATAGCACCCAGGGAGCCATTTGCCAAGAAAGTGGTCTACCAGGAGGAACAGGTCAAGAGAAGAGCCTGATCTAGAACCAGATTCCACATGAGGGAACTTCGCACTGGGGAGCCCTGTCAGAAAGCCAGCGTTTACACTCTGCTTGGAGGACCTCATCTACCATCGGTGTCACAGGAAAAGCAACAAGGAGAAGATTGCAATCATCCAGAAAAGAAGTTTTTTCCCTCCCCCTCATCCCTGTCCCCATGTTCTAGATAAAAAAAAGAGGAAGAGCAACAAGTCTGACCTGCACTAGGGGACAGTTTTGAATCGGATATGAAATTGAAGTTTTTAACTGGACTAGACTGTTTTAATATCAAAAAAGTGACCAGAAAGTTTTGGAATCTGCCCAAGGTGCTGTTAGGAGGATGAAATGTGGGATTTGGCATAGAATTATTAAAAGTAGTTTACACCCAATTTATTCTGCATCTCAATAATACAGTTACAATTATATATGAGAGAAAAAATGACACAGTATTATTTTCTATCCTTCGATTGAATAGTAGACTTGCATTAGAAAAGATATTTTTACTTGTGGATTAAAGTTTACAATCTTTCTAGAGAGATGGGGTATGTGGGCATTAATACAAAATATTTCACATAGCAACAAGGGATTAAGGGCTTACTGAGTGGCACAGACTATGAGTTAAGAGAAGGAGAAATACTGTGGACCTACCCAATGAGGTTCGTGGACAACATAGGACCTAAGCTGTACCTGGAGAGATTAATATAATTTATATCGATAAAGAGACGTGGGCTTGGATTTTGCAGGAGGAAGGGGTAGCATAAGCAAAGGTTGAAATCCAAGCTACGATGCTCTAAGATTCATGTGGGGAAGCAATAGGACCCAAGTATGGAGAAAGAGTTCAAGGTCAGATTTCAGAAGTTATGACATATCAGCCAAAGGATTTTGCATGTGATAAATAACAACAACAACAAAAATAAAAATTAGAGGTTTTGCACAAAGGCTTTTTAGATATTGTCAAAAGAAGACATAGAGAGAAGCATATAGAAAAAGAGGGCAAGAGAGTCAGACTTCAGAAATGACTGGTCAAAGTATTTAAATTTGAAAGCGGCAAAATTACCCAGGTTCTCAAGCTTACATTTAGTCTGTCTGTGAAGGAAAAACGGTAGCTTTCTCACATGACTCCCATTTTCAAAAAGCCAAGATGTATCTTCAGACAGCAATGTGGCATATAAGCATGCATGAAATGGTTTACAGGAAATAGTCAAGGTTTTACTATGGTAGAGACTTAATGAAGGTAAACTTGTTTTTAGTTTATGTCAGGTGCACATTTTCTCTGTCATATATATAAGTCCTTAATATATTAAAAGCACAGCAAAGTGTCAGTTTTTGCTTCTGCATGATCAAAGGAGAATTTGGGGGCGATAAATTGACAGTGGCGTTCACTATGGGTTGTTGAGATGAGCAGAAGGCTATGTAGGTCTGAGCTACATGTGTGTTCCAGCTTCACCAAAAAGAGACTGAGGCAGATGGGTCAACTGACCTGCTCAACAACATATCACACAGTGTAGCTAAGCCACAGCATGCAATTGATTGTACAGCCTTCAGCCACTTGTCCCGCCCTTCTGATAAGCCTGCTGAACCATTTTACTTCTCTTCTAATAACTCCCAGTAAATTAATTCCAGTGTCGGTGTGTTTCGGAGTTACTTTCAACAAGACAAATGATGTGAGCCTCACAAGCAGTGCTCATAATTTAATTATTCGTAATTAGGCAGCGCTGATCTAAGGAAGAATCATCCTGCAAGATCCCTGATGCCTCCTTGGATATATTGGCATTATTGTCAGAGCATCTGCCTCCTTTATTATTAATTCCAAAACATATGATTTACCTCTCATTTATTATATCGTGGGGTCTTTCCTCTTGAACCTGGAAAGTGCAGTTGATGTCCTATTATTACATTTTTCATCTGGCCACGGAAGGAGCAATGCGAAGTTACAAATATGCCTCAGTGGTATCATACTGATTCAGATATTAAAAGATTCTCATTATTTCTGCTACCTGGCTCCATCTGCTTCCATGCTGAGAAAGGAAGCACTTTCTAAAACTTTGACTGTATTTCTTTAGTTTTAACTACACAATGGGCTTTCAGTTATTCAATAATTATTAAGCATAAAAAGGTATGATATTTCTAAATGATATGATTTATAAAGCAGAGAATTATTTCCATATATATTATTCAAAGAGGCAAAATTCAGACTTTCTCCAGTCTTCATTTGTGTTACACAATTGTTTTTTTTTTGACAGAATGTTGACTGAGATTTTTCTGTTATCCTGATATTGCTATTAATTTAGTCACTGATCTACGATGCATGGGAACATCTGCCAAAATATACACTTAGCTCCATAACTTTGCAATTACAATTCTGTCTGTAAACTTATGTACAAAACTGCATTAGGGCAGTGAGATTTGGTGGTAAAGCTAAGAAGTGAACAGAAAAGGATAAATTATAGATGTTTTGGACTCAAGAGTAAAAAAACTATCAAAATGTTCTAAATAGAATTATTTTTTGTTGTTTTTTTCCTTATATAAAATAAGTTTTTACTATTCTTTGAAATTATAATAAACATGGTTACATCAGAGATAATATCTGAATAGGATTGAGAACACTTCAAAGATGTTTTGCTCATAAACTGCCCACTTAAAATTTAACTTAAAAACTAAATTGTAAATTAGTACAATGTAACTTAAAATACAAATAAAACGTTTCCTTTAAAAGTAATTTTTGAGAGCAACGCTTGTCCTTGGAATTTTTGTCTATTCCCCACTGGTGGCAATATTCACCTAAGCTGATTTTATGGTATTTTACTGAGAAGCATCATGTTGATAAATAACAAGAAACCATTATAGGTTTTGCACAAAGGCTTTTGACATGATTGTCAAAGGAAGACATAGAAAGAAGCATTTAGAAAAAAAAAAAGAAAGAAAAGAAAATATTTATTTTCTAAGCGGGCAAGAGAGCCAGACTTCAGAAGAACTGGCTGGTTGAAGGAGAGACCCTAAGGCAAGAGGGACCCTCTACTCAAACCGGATTCTGGAATGGGAAGCTGAAAGCCAATCGGTAAGGCCTTTATTGTGTATGTGGTAAAACATGTATAACATAAAATTTAGCATCTTAAACTGTTCAGTAGTGTCAAATACATTCACATTATTCAGCCACAATCTCTAGAACTCTTCAGCTTTCAAAACTGAAACTCTTCAGCTTTCAAAACTGAAAGTCGACCCTTTCAACAACTCCCATGCCCTCCTTCCCCCAGCCACTGGCATTTATGCCCTTTTAAGCAACCCGTTTCATTTCCTTTCAATGCTATCTGATCATCCCCACCAGTTTTTGCTTCTGGGAATTAAAGTCATCAGCTTTGTCATCTTTAACTCTGTGCCCATCTATACCCCTCTTAGCTTTGTCATACTCATCTCCATTCTTTTCCTCACTATCACTCCCCTCTTCATATTCATAATCCTAATCAATGCTCTCTATTTCTCCTTAGCTTTCGTATTGGCTGGTGTAGCTCTTCCTTCTACCAAAATTTCTTTTAGATGGATTCTCAGTCAGTATTTTAAACACAGGTTTAAAATTTTCCCAAAGGCTGTGTTAGCGACAACGGGAGGAGAAATAGGGGTGTAGACAGCTACAGCAAGGCACAAAACAGACTGAGGAGACAACGTAAAGAGAGATGGCTGTTTAGAGCACCGAGGCTAGAGCTAATTTATAGAAACGACAGTTTCTTTGGTCATTCTCCTGTAGTCTTTAACCGTACGTAGCTCTGTACATCCACCCTCTTCCTGCTACACACATACTCCACTTTCCAGACCAATGGTTATAAACAGCAATGCATAGAAAAAGTATTCTAAGAGATAGAAGGTGGGGGGAAAGGCTTCTGTGAGTATACCGTTTTAGGAAATGCTGCATACTCTTTTTCTTTCTTGAAAATGCCCAACGTTCATTTGTATAATAAAAGCTCTGAGAAGTCTCACAATGAAGGAATCAATGTAATTTTGTCTAAAAGAGCCCTTTTCAAATTATTTGACCATGGACCTCTGACCATGGTGATTAAGAACACAGGATTTTGGATTCACAAAGCTCTAGATTCCAGGACCAATTTTGCTACTTGAGAAACTACAAGTTACTTACCCTCTCTTGGCCTTAGTTTCCATATCTCTGCAATAAGTTAAATAACTCTACCCTTACAAGGCTCCTGTGAAGTTTAAGTTAGATAATTATGAAAGCACCTGGCATACAGTAGATGCTTAGTAAACAATAGTCATTTGTGGTATAGTAATAGATATACTAAATCAGCAAAAAGAATTAAGTATATATCACTTGATATACATGTAATTCATATTTTCTGTTTTCCTAGGCCAAACTTGAGCAATTAAGATTTGAGCATCAATCATTTCTAGCATTTAAATCCTAGCCACCAATATCCAGTATTGTTAGAGACTCTTATGTCCCACTACCACCTGTCAAATAAATTGAATTTCTACAATGTATTTAAATCACTTTATTTTTTATAAATAGAATTCACAAAGAGAAACTGTCTTTAATTGTTTCTAATTTTAAGAATATTTGCATCATCCTTTTATACTGGGTGAGTTCATTATAACTAAATCAATGATGTCATTGATAATTAATTACCACCATGGTCTATGGCTCAATTCATATGCCTACCCCTAAGACAGCTTAAACTTTAGGTTGGTCAACTCAACCTCCTACGATAAATATTCTCATAAAATGTATTTTCTTATAGCATATTCTAGTCTCAAGGAAACAAGTCAACAATCTCTGAAACTATTAATGTAATTTTTTATTATTACAAGAAAGCTCTTTGCCTTTAGCAAAAATGAAAAAGAATAACATGGAACAAGAAGACGGGAAGGAAGGAAGGAAGGGAGGGAGAGAGGGAGGGAGGGAGGGAAGGAGGGAGGAAGGAGAGAATAGAGGAAGAAAAGAAGGAATAGAGAAAGGAGGGAAGAAGGTGGGAAGGAGAGAGGGAGGGAGGGAGGAGATCCTGTAAACTCAACTCTATGATGACATGGATGTGAAAGTATAGCTTAACCTAAATATAGTAATAGCAAAAAAAAAAAAAAAAGTCAAGATCAAGAAAAACTAAGAGAAGCTAAGAAAATGTTCCAGATTAAAGAAGACTAAAGTGACATGACAATTGAATACAACATATGAACATAGATTAGATCTTAAACCAGAAAAAGAAAAAACTATAAAGGACATTATTGAGACAGTTGATGAAATTCGAAATGGAGTTTTGTATAAAATAATAGAATTGTATCATTGTTCAATTTCTTGATTTTGTTTATTGTGCCATGGTTATGTACGAAATATGCCCAAGAAGTATGAACTGATGTATTTAGGTTAAGGGAGGCACAATGTGTGAACTTACTTTCAAAGACTGAGGAAAAATAAGGGGGCAGGCAGGGAATGAGAGGAATAAAGCAAATGAGACAAAATGCACAAGAGTTAAGGGTATATAGAAGTTCTTTGTACTATTCTTGCAATTTTCCTAGTGTGAATTTATTAAAATGAGAAGATGCCTAAAATTCATAACAGATATAAACACATATAATAGTTAGCTCAGGGTTTATCTTTTCAACACCTGACTAATGTTACCTTGTGCTGGGTATATCCCACTGGCCCCTGCAGATCAACCCTCCACAACCTTCCTCGCCCAGATTTGATCTCTGGGAAGCTGAGATCAAATGGGCTCTGTGTCTCTGGTCTTTAATTGGATTTGCCCACTATCAATGGGCTCTGTGTCTCTGGTCTTTAATTGGATTTGCCCACTGGGAGATGCTCTCTGGGTTCTTTAGCTTCCTTCTTTGCCCCTTTAGGCTTAGAAGTGACAATAGTTCATGACTATTATGAGCCCTGGATATTCCACCATCCGGTGTTGTTTTCCCTAAACTGTTTCTGTAAACTGTTTCTTCAGTAACCTCTCCTTAGCTACCCAATTTGAACATGCTGTCAGAATCCTCCTATGACCCTGACTGACACATTCCAGTTCTTTCAAAAGTTCTTATTAAATAATCTGTCAAAAGCCAATTTCAATTATAATTTCTAGACAAGTTTGAATTTTAAATATACGAGACTTGTAATTTTTCTGCTTCACACTCCTAAGTTCTTTTTCTTTCTGCGTATAGGCGGATACATGTTCTTCTGCTGATATTGTAACTTAATGACTGCACAACTTCAAAGTGGCCTACCACCCCTTCCAAAAAGGGGGCTAGCGTTCCTGCTGGCCGGGCTTTTGGCCTCCATTATCTCTCCTGCCCTCTCAGCCCTGCTGGGCGTGCCCTGATACTTCATCTAATGTTAGTGCTGTCCCAATTTAGTTCAATATTCTACACACCAGAGATACAAAGATGGCTGAAGCATGGGCCGTGCTTTCCAACTGCTCACAATCAAAAGCCCAAATGTAATTGAATACTGTTAATTAAATGCACTGTGATACCCCCAGTCACACCCTGAATACTAAGGCCCCTTCTCCCGATCCTCTCAGTTGGAGGTTGGCTTTACAGTTTGGAGGTTAGTCCTTCGTAAGTTGTATCCAAGCAGAACCTGGGGAGAGCAGGACCACCTCATGGACATCTAGGAAAGGAGTCTTTGGTCTCTAGTACTTTAGCTTCTTCATGCCCGTGTTGCTGTGTTTGATGACGATGACATTTGTAAGATCACCATGCCAATGAGCCCAGTTAATGTGGCCATCACTCCTTCCTCAGAGGAATAGTCTTCCTTTTTAATCTCATAATAGTGCCCCAGAGAAAATGTCAATTTTAATGAAAATTTACTAAAAGTCCTGGAATAAAGGAAGATTGTAATTTAAGAACTACCACTCTGCTCTCGGCTGTCCTGGTGTCCTTCACCTAACTCACCACTTCCATCATAAGAAGCATCCCAGCCTAAACCTGAGGTGTTAAACAATTGAGAAGATTAACAAATAAATCCTCTAAATGCTGGAAGACTACGCAGCTATTAAAATGATACTAAAGCTCTATATAAACACTGATAATGTTCACAATGTTTTAAGTAAGATTACAGAACACCTTATATTAATTTACATATATGTAGACACACATATACACATATGTATATATACATGTATATACATGTATATATACAAACATATATACACATCAACATACACACACAATCACATACACATCCCCACACACGCTATTGTCAACTTTGTGAACCTGGGAACTATTTCCCAGAAGCCCCTTCCCTGTCCGTCTCTGGGTTAGTTGGTAGCCATACTCTCTGAAGGAATTTTCAGTCAGATACACTGCCAGACAGACATATACTTACCTGGTCGATTCCAACTTGTCCTCACTCCTTTTGTTTCACATCGAACTCTTCTGCTGCTGCCACAGCAGTCCCCTCCCGCTGTTGTTCTGACCCTCCAGAGAAGGCAGCTATCCAGAGACCTGACCACAAGCCCCGCTTTATAGTGGGACTTGGTGAGGCTTCTCTGATGTCCCCACAAGCTCTGACTGGTCCACCAAGCCAGCACTTCAGGAGAGCTAATTAGTGGCACTTTCTTGATCCTCCAACTCCCTCTTCTGGACTTTCACTTCTTCAGTCCCATCCCACCCCAAACTGAGTAAGGTCTAATTCCTATAATCAAGCCCTTACTCTATAACATTCATGGCAGCTCTGCTTCTCTGACTGAACCCTGACACAATATATGTGTGTAGGAAAATGTCTGAAAAGGTTACCAAACTCTAGTTATCTTGGAGTGGTAGACTTATTTTCTCCTTTTTGTGTTTCCTACTTTAAAAAAAAAAAATAATGACCATGGGTTAACTAAGTTTAAATGATTAAAGAAAAAAATCTCTATTTACATGACAATTGAGTAACAACCCATTCTTAATTATTTGTTAAACAGGAGCCCTAGCAGGAATGAATGGAACTCAGACTGGTTGGCCTCAGTTTAAGAACCTCTTCTTCAATGTATGCAGCTGGAAGTACTCAATTTATTCCCTAGGACAATTAAGGCATCTCTGAAATAGTATGGGATTTTTTTTTTTTTTAATGATTAAGAATAATCATAAATTTTCAGATTTTTGATCACCTTTACATTTCTTCATTGATTCTTTTCTCATCCTGGCAAAATAGATATATGAATCTTAACTTTACAAAGGGAGAGACTGATACACAGGGCAAAATGAGTGGATTTATAGTGAAACTTTTATATTTAACGTTTTCTAAAACCATTCCAAATAAAGATCAAAGATATTTGTGAACACATAGAAATTCTGTATATATTTTGGCAGTCTTGGGTAGGAAAGTGGTTGGTTATCAGGGGGGTTTGTTTGCTTTTATAGGAAAGGTTGATTTTTCTATAGAAGTGGGCACATGTTTGGAATAATTTATGTAAATTTTACAAATTAATTTTACAGATGATATTTTGGTATCAAAAGTTGGTTAATAATTAGCAAATGACAATTCTTTAAAAATAAACATTTTATCAGATTAATCTGTAGTGTGCATTTAATTACAGAGCTGTGGATATGGTGCTAAGGAAAAGTGTGAGATAAATTGGCCTCCTGGAGCATGAGGGTGGTAAAAAGCACATTATAGCACCCTAATAAATTACCCACCTCAAATAATTTGAAATGACATTAATATTAAAAAAGCAAGAGAAAGTCCTTTTAGAAATGAAAACTAAATGATTCAGTAGTTAACTATAATTTCCCCAAAAAGACAATATAGTAATAGAAAAGGAAAGAATAATGGCAACAAAAAAAGCAAAAGGATGCATATTTGTTGATCTAAGGTTTAGAATAAGAGCACTGGAGTCTGCTTTGCCACTTTTAAGTTCCTCTGCTTGGGCAAATAACATACCATGTCTCTGTTTCCTCATGTATAAAGTGAGGATAGTACCCTCTAACTCCTAGAATTGTCATAAAGATTTTGTGAGATAAATATTAAGCAAAAAAGCATCATACTTAGTGCTCAATATTAGAAAAGGTTTGGCTCTTTGAATAAACTCATGTGTGGAATAAAGTAAGGAGCACTGCGGAATTAAACAGTGAACTAAACTCACATATTTACCTTTGCTTCCACTACAGTGATAGTAAAACAGGAGATAAACCCACACAAAGGAAAAAGGACAAAGAAAACAGGAAAGGAGATCAAAAACAACCAAAATTTGAAAGCTGGAACAGGAATGAACAAGTTTTGGCACTTTTTTGGCGGGCGGGGGGGCGCGGAATGGAATGTAAGCAGGCAATGGGAAAAGCCTGGAAAATAAACTACCTGAATCAAAGAACCTTGTTGAAATATCAGGAATTGACGTATAAGGTGCAACTGAAAGCAGGGGAACTGGTAGACTCTACAGGTGTGAATTATATGAAGCTGTTAGGCCTCACCACTCTCCTCCCTCAAACCCTTGCCTCTGTATGATGCCATTCCTCCATTACAGCATAAGCCTGGAGTTTAACCGACTAGAGAGTTTGAACGAAAAGGTCCTAAGACTCTGAATTTGGGTACATCAGGCTCGACTGATGGTGAGGGGTACTTAACCAAAAAATAAAAAAGGGCGGGAGGAGGGTTGTGAATTAAGTAAAAGGCAACAGTCCCCTTCCCTCACTTAGATCCCACAATATTGCAATCAGGCTCAAACTACATAAATAGTTCTTTTCTGAAAATTCTGACCAGCCCAAGAAAAAGGAACTACACTGAGAATCAGGAATTCCCAATAAAAAAGCACAGATTACCCTATAGTAAAGTCTATCAGGTGATAAATCTCAACTACCACAGATTTTCCACTCAACTTTGAGGTACCTTAATGTTAAATAAGATAAAAATAGCCAAAGATCCCCAGACATTAGAAAGATTCTATCTAACATGAAAGACAGAGCAAAACCAAGAATAAAAAACAACTTTGTGACTGTGATAATACAAAATTAATCTCCTTGGGGAGATAAAAAAGTGCATCTTTAAAACAAGAACAAGATGCAATTAAAAGGAACATTCAGAGAGCAAACACTGTTCTTGGAAACTAAAAATATGAAAACAAGTGTTTTGAAAAACTGAATAGAAGTGTGGAAGATGAGTTATCAACTTATAAAAAAACAGGAAACGACAAGATTATTAGAGAACTATTACAGTAGCAGAAAAATAGGTGTTCCAAAAAGAGAGATAAAAGGCATAAAGCATTCAAGACAATTTCAAGAAAACTTCAAGAAATGAAGGACCAGGTGTCCAAATCAAAATACACCCAGCACAATGAAGAGAAAAAGGCTCCCAGCAAAGTGCATCATCATGAAATTTTAGAACTCCAAGATGAATTGCCCAGCAGAACAAGGCAAAAAATCTCCAGGGAAATGAGATTTTCAGTTTCAAGAAAGAAAATTAGGTCACATACAAGAGCTTAATTAAGCATTAGACATCTCAATAAAGTGATGGTTAATTGTATGGTTAACTGTATGTTAACAGTTAACCAGGACAAGGTGTTCTCTGATTAAACATTATTTCTGGGTGTGTCCGTGAGGGCACTTGGGAAGAGATTAGCATTGGAATTTAACTCAGTAGACTGCCGCCCACCCCGTCCCACCAATGTCAATAGGCACCGTCCAAGCCATTGAGGTCCTGAATGGAGGAAGGAGGAACTTGTCCCTTTTTTTTTTCCTGCCTCACTGTATGAGCTGGAATATCTCATCTCTTAATGCCTAGGGACTGGGATTTTCCGCCCTCCCCCGGCTTTACTGAGGTATTATTGACAAATAAAAATTGTATATGTTCAAGGTATACAAGATGTTGTACACCTTAGTTACCAATTCATGTATGTGTGGTAAGAACACTTATGTTCTACTCTTACCAAACTTCAGTATACAGTACAGTATTTCTAGCTATAGTCACCATGACATTAGATACAGAACCTATTCTTCTTGTAACTGAAATTTTGTACTCTCTGATCAACATCTCCCCATTTCCTCCACTCTCTGGTAACCAACATTCTATTGTTTCTATCAGTTCAACTTTATTTTTTTTTTAACACCTACAGCACCCAGTATTCCTAGGTGGTTTCCCATCCAAGTACTCACCAGGCTTGACCTTGCTTAGCTTCTGAGATCAGACGAGATTGAACGTGTTCAGGGTGGCTTGGCCGTAGACTGGTTCAACTTTTTTAGATTTCACATATAAGTGAGATCATGTATATTTGTCTGTCTAGGTCATTTCACTTAGCATAATGTCCTCCAGGTTGTTCCATATTGTTGAAAATCGCAGGGTTTCCTTCTTTTTGTAACGCTAATTAATATTCTATTCTATATGTGACACTTTTATCCATTCATCCATCTATGGACACTTTTACTGTTTCCATGCCTTGGCTATTATGAATAATGCTGCGAAGAACATGAGAATGCAAGTATCTCTTGGAGATACCGATTTCATTTCAGACTAGGATTTAAACCATCAGCTAGTTCTCCTGGTTCTCAGGCCTTTGAACTTGAACTGAATTACACCACCAGCTTTCCTGGGTCTCCAGCCTGCACACAGCTGATCATGGGACTACTCAACCTCCATAACTGCACAAGCCAATTCCTTATAATAAATATATACACATACATTGGTTCTTTCTCTGGAGAACCCTAATACAAACAATATAGGAAATTAAAAGATAATAGACCAATGCTTTGCAAATTTGAAAGGCAAACTGTCCAAATAGAGTTCTATATCCAGCCAAATTATCCATCAGAAGTGCAGAAAAGAATACATTTTCAGACATGCAAAGTGTCTCAGTGATTGTTTTCCCTTAATATCTATTCTTGTTCTTCTTCTTCAGTACTAGACATGACAATTTTTATATAGGCACATGTGAAGAATATGTAAAAATATCCCACCTCTTTTGCAGCTAGATAGCCCACATGAGTAGGCTTTGGGCCAAAGGAATGTAATTTGTGATACTCCCCAAAAGTTGTATAAAAGCTGGGAGCAGGCCGTTTTCCATTTCTTTGTCCCTGCTAGCTGGAAGGCAGACATGCTAAATGGAACCAGGATGACATTCTGGTACCACTCACTGGTAGAAGCCATTTACTGGAAATGACAAAGGAGAAGGTGAGAGATCAAGTCTCTGATATTGGAACCTCTAAATCAGCGCTGACAATCCACATTTACGTGAGAGAGAAATACACTATCTTCAAGTTACCATTATTTTGGATTTGTGTCACTAGTAGCCAATTCTCATCCTAGGTAACCTTACCTAATACACAAGTTTATTATGGTTTTCCTTCAGGTTACTAAATCTATAAATATAGATGTAACATGAATATATAACATAGTGTTTGTTCACAGCATTATTTAAATCCTCTGAAAACTTTTACTTTTGGTCTTCCTGATGTGCAAATTCTGAAAGTTTATTAACACGACATTATGATGATGGCTTTACAATTTCTTCTATTTCTGAAAGAATCTACTATGTGTAAATATGTTTGATAAAAATTATTATATATTTTGGTAGACTACTATACAGAATTGTTTTAAAACATTTCTTTGTCCTATTTTAAACCTTGGATATTGATTTTACTTCTATTATATTTTGTTTTTATTTTTCTTCTATCCCTTTCCCCATTCCTTTATTTTCCTTCTTCCTTACACACTTTGCTTAGGTGTTACAGAATCAACCTCAGAGAGCTCTGAAGGCTAATTCTTTCAAAGGATGCTGGGTCTGCCTGGGAAACTGCCCTTAACTTTACTCATTCTCATGGCAATCATTTGGAAACATGTTCAAATTATTCTGCTGCTGGTAACTGGCATTTGATTTACTGTGCTACACTTTTCCTCTATACCAGCAATTTAATTTTCAACTGTCTTTTCTGTTCCTATTTATCATATTTTTAATGGCATCCTTTTGATCCTTGTTTCTTAGGCCTATAATCTTTTTTTAATCTCATTCAATTGTTTTATCATTTCATATTTGAGGTTTACCTTAATGAATTCATGACCTTAATAATTAATAAGTTGGTCCACACGTGAGGGAACATGAGGGAAATTTGTTCCTTAGGATATAGTTTCTAGACTTCTAGTTAATCAAGCATCCTATCCTAACTCAAAAGATTTCAAAATTGTTTTCGATTGCTAGAATCCAGACACATAAAAGAAATTAAACATTTATTAAGTAAATATTTATTTAGTAATGGCAACAGTTTCTCAAGAAAAAGATGAGTTCAACTCCCCCAAAACAACTTTCCATTATTCTGAGGTAACATCCAAATCTATAATTCTATATTCACCTTTAATGAACTTCAAGATACAAAAAAATACCTGGAGGAAGATATTCAAATTATCCTAAAACCATATCATTTCAAGGTAAAAAGCAATTTAAGGGTAGTAATTTTTGTATGTCACATTACAGCAAAATGCTTTCCTGCAGCTTACAGCTACCACTACTCAAAGTATTAATATGCTTGTGCAAAATGCTTGTACAAAATTGAAACAACTGCAATTTTTTCCAGTTTCTGGTTTCAGGAACAGGTGCAAACCATCATCTCCTTCATAGAGCTGCTGTTACAGCACCCATTAAAAACCACTGACCCAACTCTCAAAAATGACAATGAATGGGATACATGTGTGTTCTGCTAAATTTTAAATAAATGACACAATCTGCAAGTTCTGAATTACTTTTGCACAGCTTTCCAATATTCCCTGAAGAGGTTTTATACAAAGATTGAAAAGAGCTATTTTCTATCATCGTCAAAGTCGATTTACTTTTTAAATGGAAAAAGTTGTGTTCTCTTCAATTTTTAGAGTTGCTATTGTTATGTGTATGAATATGCTCACACATTCAGATTGTGTATATAAATGAAAAAGCCTCTACATCAGTTAAGTTTGATATCGAAATGTCTGACCACAGATCCTCCAAAAGTATTCATAGTATTTGTGAGAGAATTTTTTTTATTTTCTTTATATCTTTTCAAGGGTTCTCTTTTGTTTGAAAACTGAGTTTACAGAAAATGCTAAAGAAATAATCCCATTATACATATGGAATTATTAATGGAGATGAGGTGACAATACACATTTTTCATTTAAAATATGTCTGACATTGGTTTGTAATCAATTTTAAACTGCCTAGTCCAATATGCTATTTCATGTTCTTCTCATAATTCTGTTGAATTAACATATTCATTTTTAGTTTAAAAATAAGGACATTCTTGTACCACCTTTAGACTTGTCTTAAGTTTACATAATTTTATAACTTAGTTTTAAAAATCTAGTTTCATATTCAATGAATTAAGAAACAACAAACACCAGAAGAGTTTGGCCAGAATTTAATAGTCAAAAAAGGGTTGCTTTGGCAGTGCATAAAAAGATTAACTGTTGTTACAGTACAGATTATTTAATCTACTTTTATTAAATATTAAAAGGAAATTGTTACGACATATGAAATTACATTTAAAAAATGGGTAACTGATCCCACATGTGACATATTGCTCCTCTACTTTTCTTCACTTTTTCTAAAGAATCAAAAATTTATTAAAAAAAACAAACATCAATGGTCTTTCTAAAACCACTTCAAAAAGGTTCTGATTACTACTAGGTATTTATTACCTACAATATAAACTTCTGAAAAAGAAGACACTGAATACTATTTTAAGGTTTTTTCCCTTTAATGTATTTCTGCTATCTCCTGTTCTCTTGAATCCATTCATAACAGTTCAACTGAAAGTATGCCTATTAAGAAATCAATAGATGGGATTTATTGCTTAAGCTGCCATTCAAGGTAGGGCAGCGATTCCCAAACCTAGCTTCCTACTAACAGTATCATCTTGGAAAACTGCTGCAATAAATTCTTGGGCCCCTTCAGACCTAATGAAGCCATCCCCTCCACCCTAACCTCCCATGTGATTCTACGTGGTTAGTCTTGCATAAGCCAACATTTGGAATGACTAAAACGACGTTAAAAAGGAAGACACTTGTCATCGTGTTTCCACAGGTCCAAGCTCACACACTGGGATCCGGTAAAATAATACAATGTTGAATCATTAGCAGTAAATAACCAGTGAGTACAGTGACTGGGAAACAACTCTAGTATCAACAAATGAAACCAAGGTAGCTTTGCTGCCCCCTTCCATGAAAGCCTGCACCCTTCCTGACCCTGGAAGGCCTCATGCACTGAACTAGAGGGAGGCCAGCAGACAGTGGCACAGGGTTGGGGGCTACAACTCAATAAGTGACTGTTTCCACACCATTCCTCTCCATCTCTACGTCTCGATTTTCCCACCTCTCATTCCATCTTTCACTCTGCCTTTTGCCATTCTGTTATTCCTTTCTCTTTCTTCACTTTTCTCACTTCCTCTCTTTTCCTTCTATTTTTTTGATCATTCATTTACATCATTCTTTTCTTCTCCACTTTCTCATCCTTAAAAACGCTTCCTTGCATAATATAAGCAAATTCATACTGGATATATAATACATGTCAGAAACATTCGGCCTAAGGAAACAGAATGATCTGTAGAAGAGAAGACAGGGCAAGAGAGAACTTGGACAGTAATGCTGATGTAGCATGATATAAGCCATAAAGAATGCTTTCAAATTTTTCATCTCTTCTGAACCTCAGAACTTCATAACTCATGACCTCTGAGTCTTCTGAGGCTAGAAGGGCATATTGATTGTTTACAAACCAAAGGCACAGAAAAGGTTAAATAATATGCCTGGGATCCCTAACCAGGAAGAGAGTCCAGATCTAGTTCAGTCTGATTTTCCTTCCATCACACCAATAATATCTCACTGAAAGCAAAATGAGAGCAATAAGCAAGCAGTAATATTGTTTCAGGCTCCAAAGTATCCAAAGATAACTGAGTTACCTTATATGTTCGAAACTACTCCTAAGGGGAAAAAATTATTTTCTTAAAATGTAAATCACAATATATATTTCTAAAGATTTTCCAAGTTCTTCTAAGATGATTACTTCACATAAATGAAGTCTGACTACATTTAAGTCATTCCACTTTGGTAATACTATAGCCCAGAGATAGTTCTGAGGTCAGAATTGTTCTAACACACAGACTCAAAGACTATATAGTATAATTTATATAAACTGCATAGATATAGTGTTTTGTGAATAGAAATATTCTCTAAGTTCTATAATTTAACCTCATTAACACTGAGAATTGCATTTCTTGAGAATTCTCAAGGAAAAGGTTACCTTATCTAAAGATAAATTCAGAAAACTCATTTTAATATTGTTATGGACTTTCTGTGATATCCTCAATTTTAGATAAAACAGTCACTAAGTGGAGAGTTTTCACCATAACCCAATTTATGGTAAAAGGCCCAATTAGACCAGGTCTGAATAAACCAGACGAAGACTCTTCCAACTGATCAACAATGCAGAATGTATGACAATGTAAATAAGCCGCAACATGTGGGGCCACAGTGTACAGTCCAGTTGAATTAAACTATGATCATGCTCTACATAGTCCCAATCAACCAACCAGATTCCGTGGGTCTGAGATTCTCTGTTCACTGAGGAAATTAAATCTAAGTAACTTACTATTAATATAAATTCATATCTTTTCAATAACTCCAAGTACTTCCTCTAATATTTCAGAATCACAATTACAATCCACCAACTGTAACAAGAATTGTGATATCCTAACTTCAACCTTCAAGTTGGCAAAATTATTTCCAGTAGTTCCCAAACTAGCTGACATCAAAATCATCTGAGGGGCTCATGAAAAATAGAATCCTAACAAAAACAGAATCACACTGTGACTTATTTTTGCACCCTGATTCTAACATTGGAGGCAATTGGGGGAATTTGTTTAAAAACTGGATATTCATTTAATATGGAGGAGGTATGTCATTGAAGTTACCAAAATGTCCATGGCAGTGAAATAACATGATGTCTGGGATTTTCTTTAAAGATACTTTAGCAAAGAAAAAAGGGGTAGATGATGCAAATATGGTTAAGCTTGCTCTGGACAATCAGCACCACTACATTATTCACTCTACTTTTGTGTTATTTTTAAATCTCTTCACTAAAAAAAAAAAAAAAAATTTTGTAGACCCCATCCTACACACAGTGGACCCAGAAATCCATTCTCAACAAGCTCCCCGAGAGTCTGATACAGCCAGGCAAGCAATTGTCTTATTTGGGGACTGTTAGAAACAATCTTCTACATACCCTCCAAACTTGAAAATTCTAGGATTCTCATTTTCTACTTAGCAAACTCAACTTCAACACAGTTCATAAATTATTATATTCACCATGGTAATTCTGTCAAGGATGTACAGACTGTGCTCTCTAAATGCATCTAAGAGAGCTAGGCTAGTTATCAACTAATCTGCCTTCCTTACACCTTCTCTCAATGTGTCCTTGACTGAACTACAAAAGACAGGAGACAACGGTACTGATCATCTTTCTGTATGTTCTATGTCTGCACAGAGCACTGTGTCCTCATGAAACCAATCATCACTATTTTCATAGAAGTGATATTTTTCCTTCATGATTTCCATTTCTCTATTTAAGCATTAAAATATCAAAAAGAGAAAAAGAATATAACCATATAGCACTTGGTAAAATGAGGTATGTGCCATAGCACGTGTTAAGTACTCAGAATCCATAGTTATATTAATTAGATAGCTGTCAAGAACACTACGAGAAGTAATATTTCTCATATTTTCAACATTTAAAAAAGTCTTAAGTAATATTCAAAAAAGAAAGATACCACATTAACCCAATCAAAACTACTTTTTGTATAGTCAGAGGTAACAATTTTCTTAATCTGAATCATTCATGAAAGTTATCTGACTTATTTAAAGTAAGGCTCTATATAGTTGCTTCTTCAAAAATACCTTGCTAAGCCATTTTGAGGTAGAAGAAAAGAAGTTTAAATAGATCATTCATTTTCTGCTCCACTAAAACTAAAATTACTGTTCACCGGAAGTATATAGCTTATGTATTTTGGTCCATCACATTTTCCACCATCATGTAATACCATGTAGGTTCTCACTTTATTATCAGCATATTTTTTATTTCCAGAATGCCCAGTAAAGCTGAAAATTTTCATTTAAAGTGATAAAAATTTTCCCAAAGGATCTGTTTAACAATCTTAGATCTAAGTTTGGCAAGACAAATGAAAACGCCATGTTTCATAAACACAGAGACTAAAACTCCAAAATTTTCAGTCTTCCTTCTTATACAGCTCAATTTTAAACGTGCAGCTTACTTACAATCTAAAAATAAATTTAAACATGATTGTCACAAGAAACGATTTTAAAACGAGATGAAATCTATAAAGGCACATGAAGATTGTCGATGGTTACATCACATTTCTTTAGAAACAGAATTTTTTCTGCTCCTGTAAACAACTTTTTTCTCACACATTTAAAGTGAGGTTAGTGCTGACATAAAATTATTGCTATACTCACAGTTTGTTTCCACTGTGTATGAGGTACATTCTCTCCATCCATACACCCCTACTGTTCTTACTCTCTTGAATATAAGTCAACCAAAGTCTGTAGGCTACACAATTCAATATATTCATCAACACTGGAAGGATAGCAAATAACATTACAACACATCAGAGATGAAAAATGTCTTTTTGTTGGGGTCCAAGACTTTAATTTATTCTTCATTATATGAATATATTGCTCACTTAATTTCTTCAGGAAAAAAATTATTCTGAAGATGAATAATTCCTTCCCGTACACTTCGTTCAAGACTATTCCTTCACATATATCTTCTAATATTTTGTTGTTTTAATTCACTTGATTCGGTGGTCACCAAGAATCACCTTTCCTTTGGTGGTCTATCATAACGGTCTCGTATGCTTTTTGTTAGCTGTTTGATAAATATCTTGTAAATTTTTCCACAGTATGTATGTACTGTCTTTTGCAGTTCCAGTTCTAAAGGCTTTAACAAGGAACGGATGTTGTCATCTTCAAAAGAACACTAGAGAAAGAAAATAAGAAGACAAAAATATATGTAAATATGTACTTAATTCCAAATAACTTCACTAAATTTAATACTGACAATCTCCATTTAAAGTCTCACAAAAGTATATGCTCAACAAATATTTTCAATGAATAAAGTAAAAACTTTAATCTCACATTACAGGAGGGAGAAAATAATGGTAAATCACTGGGAGTATGAGGGAAAGCTTTACAGAGAAGAGGCAATGAAGGCAGAGCATTCCAAGCCAAGGCAAGAATTCTTCCATGTTCAAGGGCAGAGAATATCCAGAGATACTGACTGGTGTGAGATGACAACCAAAAGGTATCTGAGAGAAACCAATGAGAGCCCCAAATCACTGATAACAGTGTTGAGGCTGGACTGAAAAGGAATGAGACAGAGGTATGGAGTGGGAGGAATGTAAAATGATACCACAGGTCTGCATTTCCCAAAGAACCCTAACTGCACGAAAGGGTCCCAACGATAAATACGTCTGAGAACTGCGAAATAACATACACTCTTGGTAGGTATTCACACTGACGTGTGAAAAACTCTAAAAAGTAAAACAAAAAATACATCTGTTGAATGCTGTTTGGCCCACTAGTTCCAAAATATATTTTGACCAGAGTCCTTTGTTATTGTAAAATAACATATATAACCTATGAAATGCATTTTGGGAAACAATGTGGCAGTGATTAAGTTGTGATCTAGGTATTTTCAACCAGGTATATTTTTTGATTTAGCATTTGCAACTAGGTGCATTGTCAATTACAAATATGAATGGGGCTTGAAAATTGAACATTTTTATGTGAACGACTGAAGTCAGTGAAAAATGCAAGATACCAAAGGAAATTCAGAACCTGAAATCTTGGAGGGCTTCAGATGACCCGAGGTTATCCCTGAGGTTCACTACCATGACAGAGAGAGGAAATGAAAGCACCATTCAAATCACAATTAGTGAGTCTGTAGAAAACTGAAGTCAATCTATGGAGAAAAGGATGAACTTAGATGCTAATTTATTACATGGATTTTTATCAGTTCAGAGATGCAAAGAGATCCTAAACCTTGGTATTGCTTGAGCAATAAAACTGTGAGCATTAACTGCATGAAACTATCACTTTTGGGGTGATTTTTTTTAAACTCAACCACATATACTGAAGATAAATATCTAAAATCGTTATGAAGACAAAAGAAAGGGGAAGTCTAGTTAGGAAAAATGTAATGAAAACAGCAGCAGCTAGCATGGGAGAAACTACTGAAACCTGGACTGGTTTAAAAAAGGGCACTTCCTACTTCCTACATGCCAGACACCAACTTTAAGAAATAGGTAATATAATTATCTCCACTCACAATGAAACAACTAAGGCGGGCAGAGATCATTTTCCACAGTTACAAAGCTAGTAAGTGGCAACACCAGAATTCCATCTCAGCTGCCCAGCTCCCGAAATGCAATCGCTTCCATACCACACAGCACCGCCTAATCCAAATAAGCAACAAAACCATGCCAAGTCAGTTTCCAAAAACCTGTTGAAAGATCAAGCTCAAGTAACAGTGGGAAACTGGGAAAAGTGCTGTGCTGTACATAGATATGCCTAAATTTGTTTGAGGTTAAAAGTGGCAGCCAAATTGAAGGTAACCTTTACCAAGGGTTATCACATTTATCAAGTGATACTGTCAAGTAACATTTCAATGTGTACAAAAGCATACTTAAACAACTGTGGTTAAATCCCAGTGTTCGTGGTTAAAATTTTTTTTCTTCACTGGGAAAGTCTTTTGATGACTACTTTCCTGAAATTAAAACTGTGCCTGATGAATTATTAGTCCACTAATATAATACAAGCAATTTGACCTTCAAGGAAGAAGATGATAAATTACTAACATTTTCACCTACACAAATATTGCCTAAAGTCACTGCATTTTGCCATTCACATAATGAACAATACCCAGAGTTGGGCAGTATGTAACTTGCATCTAGGTGTTCCAACCCGACTACAGGCCTCCTTCCCACACTACGTGCTGTGCCTGACTCGTCTTCACCTTCCCTTCTCTGCCTGGTACTCATCCTTACGGCTCAGTTCAAATGCCAGCCCCTCTGAGAAGCCTTTCCTAACACAGCTCCTCGGTCCCTCGTCACTGGCACAGCAAGCACCCAGTACACAAACTCTTGGGAAGGTCAGGCTTTGCATAGAGGACTGTCAGCTGAAAGGCAGCCAAGAGTGAGGCTTTGATGACCATTATTACATAACCCAAGGCATTTTCAAAGAACAGAACATGTTTTAAAACTATGGCAGAATGGCAGTTCAAGCCAAGAAATGCTAAGTACCAACTATATATAAGAAGGTAGTTTAGGAGAGAAACACTCAAGACTCCCTTGCAGATATAGTTATGCAAATAAAGGCAGGGTGTGAAGTAAATCAAAGCTAACACCGAAACACCAAGAAATATAATAATTCAGAATGAAATACGTTAAGCAGAAAATACCTTATAGAGCAATAAAATGTTTTGTTCCCATTTTGAATTTGCAATTTTTACTCAACATTTTTATTCATTCAACAACTGATATGTAACAAATATGTATAGATTGTAAAAACTGATTTGCTGGCAGACATAGCCATGTATTTACAATTTAAAGATGATTCGCATCCTTTATAATTCATATTGTTCATTCCATTCGATGGCTATGACTAAGCATCTGTCTGAAACTTGCATAAATACCCTTGTCTGAATGCAATTCTTTTAAAAATTATGCTTCTCACTGAATTATAGATAAGGGAAGATAAAAAACACTATCCAAGAGCACCATAAAAGACTGATTAACTTCATTAAGTTGAAAAATGGATAATTACCACATAACCAAAACAAACATGAAAAAAATCATTAATTTGTATTTGAAGTCATTTTAAAAGACTTATTTTTTAAAAATCAAGTGTAATTAATCAGCTTAAAACTATTACTCAGCTTTTTAAAGGTACATACTTATAAAAGAGCAAATAAATTAGTAAGATTTAATTCTTTAGTAATGTATTTCTTAATGCTCAAAGGAAACAAAGAAATCACATTTTTATAAGAATGCATTTCTTTTCTGTCCTGCAAAGTCTCAAAACCCCCAAATGTACTTTTATTCATTTTTATCACCTTTTGACCACTCATGATAAAAATGTTTAAAATAAAACATTGATTTCTGTAGGCATACAAGGTCTGCTACATTAAAATGAACACCAACACTAAATTTTATAATTCTTCAATGAGTATAGCTATACTGTGATAAACTGATATTCAGAATCCTTATGTGTCAAGTTTATAGGACAGGAAACTTGGCAAATAATACACTAAAACTGTAACTTACAATGCTGTTAGCACTTTACCTACTACTAAGTTTGAGAAACTGATTTCCAGGAGAAAACACCAATTACTTATTGCCACAGATCACCTTAACACAGCACATCATCACATCATCACATCAATCCCGACCCAGCCATTGCCTACCTTCACCCATCACTCCAGTCAAACTGAAGGGCTCAATAATTAACCTCTCCTGTGGATTTTTCATAACCCCTGAGCCTTTTTTTGAAGGCAGTTCTTGGCCCAGGCAGTCCCTGCTCTTCTTGTAAATTCTTACTCATTCTTTAGGACCCACTTCAAATGCCCTCTCATGAAGAAGGCCTTCCCTGGCCATTCAAAGCAAATTGTTACCCTCTCTCACAGTTTTAGTACAGTCTCTGTCACAATGGATTACAGTTAAGTATTTTTATTCTCATTCTTATTAATGAAGCTATACTAGACCAGAGGTTTTCAATCATCAGCGAATGAGAATCTAGCAAATAGAAGCATCAGCTCTTCTCTTGACCCTCATATTTAAACCAAACTAGAACTCTTATTATTTACTTATGTTTTGTCTTTGCATCCACATAAGATTGGGCACAGTCTAGCAGAATAAAGAGCACAGCTGCATGAGAAATGAGTGGTCACATATACTTCTCCCCAGGTATCAATGAATTAGCTGCATGGATAGTGAGTGATACAGCTCATTAAACAAAATCACAAATTTAGTCCTCATTTGGATTTGCCCCATGTCTTGGTCCCCAACATATTCACGGAGACCTGGTATCATTCTAGAGGTGCGTGAAATATAATCATCTCCCCTTATTAAACCACCTTAACACAAAGGGGAACTGTAAGAATGAGAAAAAAAGAGAACAGATATCTGGGGCAGGGGTGAGAGAGGGGCAGTATTTTTCCCCAAAATTCACTATAAAACAAATGCTTTAAAGAGAAGACCTCATTTACAAAGGCAACAAAAAAGATAAAATACTTGAGCATAAACTTATGTTTAAATTCTCTCTGAGGAAAACTATTAAACTTTCCTGAAAGGCATAAATGGCAAAACAGCCCTTGTTCTTAAGATGTCTCAACACCATCAAAATGTCAGGAGCCCCTAAGTTAATATATGAAGCTGATACACTCCCAATAAAAATATCAACATGATTTTTAGGTAGTTAAATGAGTTGATATTTATGTAGAAATAAATATATAACATCTAGGAAAAAGCTGAGAAGGACAGGCTATGAAGAGGGGGTGCCTTTATACTAGATATTAAAACTCAATACGAAGTCTTTAACACACTGTGGGGTATTAGTGCACAAATAACCAAAATCCAGAAATCACAAATGGAGCTTTAGTATATGATAAAGTCAGTATCTCAAATTTTGGGGTTACACAGAGACTTTTAAATAAAAGGTGTTGGGGCAACACGATAGCCATTTGGAAAAAGATCAAATTAGACACATTCCAAATTGAGCAGAAGACTAAACATAATAAATAAAACAGTATATAGGTGAATTTTTCTATAACCTGAGTACAGTTGGGAAAAGGCTTTCTAATTCTGACTTTAAAAAAAAAAGGTTGACAAACCTGACTAAGCAAAATTTTTAAAAGACAAACCACTATGAATGGCAAAATATGCTATAAACAAAGTCAAACTGGGAGAAAATATTTACAACAGATATCACAGATAAAGGACTGATATCCCTAATATACTAGTAACTTACAACAGTTGTCGGGGGTGGGGGAGTGAAGACCGAACTCCTTCACAGTGATGGTTGTATAACTCTGCAAACATGCTAAGAATAACTGAATCACTTTAAATGGGTGAGCTTTGTGGTATATACAATATGTAGCAATAACTTTTAAAACATCAAAATAAGTGACAGATTTGAAAGAAAATTCATCAAAAAAAGATATAAAAATGGTTCTTAAATATATAAAAAGAGGTGCACTTTACTCATAAGAGAAATGCAAATTAAAACTAAACTAAGATTCCATTTCTCACTCATTTGAATGGAACATTTTAAAAGCTTGGTAACACACTCCACCAATGAGACTATAGGACTCCTCATGTATTGTTGGCAAGAATGCAAACAACCTCTATGTAGGGAAAATAGGCGGTATCTTCAATCCAATAATCCCACTTCCAGGAATTTACCCTGCAGATGTCTCCCGACAATACAAATAGGTATGTGGCAAGGTTAAGCAAGGCTGCATTATTTATAATTCAAATGTTGGAAAACTATCAAAATGTTCAAACATAAGAGATGGGTTGAATAAGCTTTGGTATACATACAAAACGGAGTATCATATAGCTATAAAAAAAAAAAAATAGAATGAGGAAGATATTTATAAATACATGAATTTCCAGAATATTTTAAGTGAAAAAAAGCAAAGAGTGAATAAATATAAGCAGTATGCTTCTTTTTGTGTAAGAAAAGGGAAATTACAAAAAATACATGTATCTGCTCATCTATACAGGAAGGACAAACCAGAAAACAAAGAAATTGATAACCTATGGAGTGGGGGGTCTTGGGGTGAAAGAGATGGGAAAGGAGTAATACTTCTGAGGTAAATTCTTATATAGTTTAACGTTTTGAAGTATATTATATATTCCACATTTCAAATTAAAGTTAAATCAGCATGAATGAGGGGAGAAAAACTTAAAACTGAAAGTATATTGAAACAAATCGAATAGTATTTCAAATGAATAAAATAATCTCGCTAAAAGAGAGAATAAAAGAACTAATCCAAGTAACTCCTGAACAGAGTATTGAGTATACACCCTTGTCTGGGGGCAGGAAAAAGGAGCAGAAATGACTGGAAACACATCCTGAACTCTTTTTAGTAGGCTGGTTTTTTGCGAAGAGGGGAGTGGAGATAATGGTATGAATAAAGCATTTTTCAAATTATTTTAAATATTTAAGTATTGTAGGATTAAGCAAATGAAGAAATGTTTTATGTTAGGAGCCAAGATTCTAATTCTGGAAGAAAGGAGATAAAACACAGAAACACAGAGTAGGACAAGGCAAGGAAATGGTACTTGGAGAAATGGTACTGGAGGCACTGGTATGAGAACATACTTATAAGCGTGCGTGCGTGTTTCCTAGCTCTGTCAATGAAAGGGCTAAGAAGAGAAGACACCCCTGTTGCAATAAGCATGCCTAGCACCCAGAGCCCACCAAAAGAAACCAGAGTTCCTTTGACAGACAGCTAATTTCAGGAGTAGGGTAACAAAGGTATACCAAGATGAGCCTGGAATATTTTGTTGGGACAGATAATGAGGTGGTACTCAAAATAATGATGGGAATATGTCAAAAGGGCACAAGAGGGAGCCAAAAGGGCTCTCAATGGCCAAATGTGAAACTTTGGCATCAACATAAATAAAAGGAATAATGCATTATAAATCACTGAAAAAATACATATTAATGAGTTCAAACTGATAATGTATGGATCAAAAAATGGGCAAAAAAGGAGGGCTCTTCCTTACAGCAGAGTGCCAAAATTATATGTGGAAGGAATGCTTGAGCTGTACAATCATCAATTTGCACCTACCATAGTAAAGACTGGTTTGTGCAAGAACGACGATACTAAATCTAGTACAGAAATTTTGATGAGCAGGGCATTTACATGATTTTAAAGAGCCTCCCCATAGACTGCTTCTAAGAGGAAAAATATACAGTGGAGAAACTGAACATTTTAACGGAGTGATCAAAATCAACATCACCAATGTAAGGCAGACAAAAGTGACTGTGAATGTTATACCCTGAAAAGGACACAATATCACTTATACAGTATCCAAAAGGGCATACCCTGAACCCCATCATAAGGAAACATCAGATACGTCAACATGAAGAACATTCTAATAACATGAGGGAGATGGGGCTCTATCATCCAAAAACTGTCAATGCCATAAAATATACAGAAAGACTAAGAAACTGTCCTAGATCAAAGAAGAGTAAAGACACATGGATTAAAGTACGGTATCAATATTAAATTTCCTGAGTTTGATATCTACACTGTAGTTGATAAGAGAATGTTCTTGTTTTTAGTGAAAACACACAGAATTTTTTAGGGGTAAAAGAGCATGATGTATTCAACTCACATTCAAAGGGTGAGAAAAAAGCAATGTATACATAAAGAGAACCAATAATAAAGCAATGGGGTAAAATGTTAATAACTGATGAATTAGAATAAAAGATATGAAAATTCTTTGTACTATGCTTGCAAATTCCCTGTGAGCTTGGAAGTATTTCCACATAAAAACTTTTTTAAAAAATGCTTACATTTCTTAGTGCTTCATAAATAGCTCTAAATGCTGGTTGCTTATCATCATGGTAAACACCTCTGTTCCCATGAAGAATAAAGATTCCTTCTTCTTCTGCTTCTTGGCAATTGCTTCCATATATACAATGATCTGGTCGATAATTCCATTGACAGGGAAAAACAAAAAGGCTTTCTATGTGAAGAAAGACAAAACAATGAAGCAAATAACCCTAATTCCACAGAATTAACATTTTGCAAAAATTTTAGTTTAAAAATATAGCTCTTACAGAATAAAATTCAGAATACTAAAAAATGTTTGGCATTTATAGTTCTTCTTACTAAATCAGTATTTAAGAAGTTTTACTGTCTTAAAAAGAGTGATAACCATTAATACAAGCCAAAATCAATTAAATGCATTTCTTCATTTTTGACTAAATATTATCTAAAATTTTTACAAATACAAAGAATTAAAGAAATTTAAATGATTACCTGGATTATGAAAAAATATGATATTCAACAGATCTTGATCACCCCATGTGATATTTAGTTTGTATTTTTTGAGCAATGGCATAAGTATATCTCCCCATCGTAGTCGTGCAGTTGTCATATCATTCTGTTAGTAAATAAATTAAAAAGATCCTCAGGCTTCCAGGTTTACAGTGGTGGCATAATGAAAGTTCACAATTCTACCTTTAGCAAACATTACAGAGCAACAAGAAATGTAAACTTCTTTTGTTACAAAACCCAGTGACCCTAATGTAAACCTAAATATGAGTAAGACTGTCCTGCTGGACAAAAAGCAGCTCTCTAACCCTGTATGTAGAAGTGCTAAAACTAATAAAAGCCAGGAAAGAAAGGGAAAGAGAAAACAGGTGACAATTTAAGTCCTGTATCCCCATCTTAAAATGCAGAGCATTTTCGTATCTCTGTCTATGTCTATGTCATAGAGTTGGTGAGGATTAAACCTGTTAATATGTAAATAAAAAGTACTAGGAACAGTATCTGACACACAGTACATACTCAGCTATTACTATGGTTGTCATGATCACTATTACTCTTACACTGATTTGCTAATCTTTTCTAACTGGCACTTCATAGAGATCATTTGAAATTGATAAATCAAAAACAGATACTGAATTTCATCAGGTGCCTTTCCAAACTCTATGGAATTGCTCAAAGCTCACTGTTTTAACACAAAGTCAAATATCTAAGAAAACAAAAGAGGTGGATCATATGAATCTGGGGTATAAAGGGGTAAATTTGAATACTAAAACCTCTTATACCTACTGACCCTCCTAAACTCCCCAGACTTAAACCAGTATTCCCAAAGTACAGTTTGCAGCATGGCTATTGGTGAAATTTTTATGACCTCTATAAGATTAAGAACAGAAATTAAGAGCAAAATTTAGAAAATTTTATAGCAATTTAACAGAAAAAATTTTATGTCTATTTAATCTTTTCTTGTAACTTATTTATATCATTTTTAGAAAAGTATTGGCTCATGATTGTAAATTTTTAAAAAATTGATCCTTCTCTATAGATAGTTTGAAAAACATTATAAGCTATTCTAGGATACACTGTAAACTTGATGGAGGTATAAACAATCTATCCTTTAAGAGAAAGAAAAGCTAGAATTCTTGGGAAAATATCTACATATTTAACTAAATATGATCTGCTATGATTGTACTATCCTTGTGTGAACTTTCTCAGAATGCAAAGTAACTATAAAATAATCAGAAATACCCCCTGCAAAAAAAATCTGGAAAGTGACTGAAATAAGCTACTGAGCATGTTAACTAAATGTCCTCAGGATCTGAAAAGGAAAATATGAATTGCACAAGGAAAAAGACCAGCAAGACATTCAATAGATGGGACTGGTGGACCCAATGTAACATGTCATGCTCAAGTCTTCACTAAATTCAATCTATTCAAATATAGAAAGACAGATATAAAGAATACCTATTCAAAGGAAAATCGATGAAAGATATATTACAAAGTCCAGTGCAGCCTTATGGAAAAAAAATCAAAGTGCAGGGTCAGGGGGAGACCTTTATAACTGAAAGAAAAGTTCTACTAGAAAAACATTGGATAAGAAGCAATAACACTAATATTATCTGCTGATGATATAACCCAGAATATCCAAGACAATAAATGAAAAAACAATTAGAAATGAGCTTAATAAAGAGGCATTACATATAAAAGGAGTTTAAGTCAATAAAAATAGAAAAACAACGAGGTAGAGAAATAGTCCAAGGATATGGACAAATGGCCATTCACAAAGGAAGAAACAGAAATGGGTAAAATTATATGAAAAGATTATTATCCATACTGGTAGTATAGTTAGGAAAATACAAATTAAAATATATGAGCTACTTTTCAGCCATATAACTACATGTTCATACTAAGACATACAATGAAATCAAATCATCTATTCTCTGCAATACCATAAACACATTAAAAATGTGACAGACTATGTGTACTGACATAAAAAGCAGTCAATTACATATTTACTAAGTAAAAAAAAAGCAAGCTGAAGATGTATAAAAGGATGCTATATATAAGTGCTAAATGTACACATACATCAGTTTCGAAATAATTTTTAAAAGGGTCTGAAAAATATGGTACATAGTAAAGTTTATCTCAGTGGGCAAAGAAATGAAATTGGGGAGAGTATGTCTTTTCATTCTACATACAACGAATTGTTTAAATTTCTATAAACATGATTTAGTTTTGTAATTTTTTAAAAATTTACTAATTTAGCAAACCTACTACCAAAATACACATTATATTAAGATCGATTAGATTCATTTTTAGAATTATGTATGTTTTTGAAAATAGATAGGCTCATTATCATTATCAGTCTATTATATATATAAATATAAAATGGACAGGTGGCTATTCACATTATGCTCAAACAATGCTAGAAACTGGAACTCATTAATTCCTAAAGATTAGTCACTCTACTAAGCACTAAAAAGTTCTATCTCTCTTGGTAAAATATTCGCTGATATTCTGTTTTCAGAAGCTATAGCATTCAATAAAAGTTCTCCATCAGTACATCTTTCCAATATGTAAAAACAACCATCACGTCCACCTAATAGTAAGTGTTCTCTTTTCCAGTGTTTCCAATAATTCATTAATTATTAAGTTTCTAAAACTTTCATCTGTCTTCTGCTAGTAATTACTGAGTTGTCACTTTATGCCAGAATCCATGGTAAATATTCTGAATACAAAGTTGTACAAGAGAGACAACCTGCCCTCAGTAGGTGGAGATAACAAATAAAAATTATTCTGCATAGTAGTATTTGGCAGGACATAAACAGGGTAAACATACAAGCAAAGGATTCTCAAAATGCCTTATTTTTTTCCTTTGTTTTTTTCTCTAATAGAAGAAGGTTAAGAAACATACTAATATTCAACACTGCACATATAATCATAACACAAAATACAAAAAATAGCTTAACCAGTTTTATGTTATCATTTACCAAGCATTATAAGAAACAAAGGACAAAAAAGCACAATATTTACTTGTTTAATTTTTAATATACATAACTATAATACATCAGGTTGGAACTCAACAGTCATGAATGGTATGGACTGGGAGATAGGAAAGCAATAAGAACTTAAAACATGGCAATTATCATAAATGGGTAGTCTTACAGCTTTTCATGTGATAAGAATCATGGGACAACATTCATGAATCTATATGAAACACTTTGGAAAATGATTACAGTAAATCAGTTATAATACTAGAACTCTACAATTTAAGATATGTGCCAGAAATTGTAGAATTAGTAGGAAAAAACAAGGCAATGTCTGCTACAGTCATAGTCTGGAAAACGATCAGGAAAACAAAAAAAGATATATGAAAAAGGAATTTTAAAAAAATCAATAAATTTTGTAGAGACAGCTTAGCAATCAGGAATATAATAATATTTGAAAACAAAGCAAATCTCCATTGTTCCTGCGGGGCAAGAATAGGGTTGTCTGGAATAGAGATAGGTGTGAACTAAATTGTACCTATGAATTAATCTACAATCATGCCTCTCAAATTTTTCTTCATTAAGTCATTAATGCACAGAAGAAAACAAAAGTTTGAAAATGTCAAAATTATTTCATCTCCCATATCTATATTTCTAGCTGGTTTAGGACATGCCACAGACAAAAAAAGGAGGGAGGAGGGATACGGAGAAACTGTTAAAGTATTTAAGAATGATGTTTAAATAAGTAAAAGGTAAATAAAAATAATCATAGATTTGAACCACATGGCTGTATTTTAAAATTATTTAAAAACTGAATATGGTGTTACACTAAATTATCTTTAAGGTTCTTTGCAACATTAAACATCTCATATTTTAAATGAAGAGTTATTGAGAAGGCACATCATTCCTTAGCGGATAATCTTACAGCACCATCTTCTGGTATAATGTTACTGTGCACAGTCGAACAACCAGAAAAGGAAGAAAACTCATGCTATTATTATTATCTGTTTTATTTAGTAAAACTTTATGATAAACGAAATTTTAAAACTCAAGATATATTAACAAATTGGATAACTGAAGAAAGATATTCACTGTTAAGCAAGAGCACAAGTTACACCAGCCTCATTAATGAACTCGATTGTAAAAGACAAAACAAAGGAAATCAAGATTTCGGAGAAGTTCAGAAAATGAGTAAGCTGAAGAAAAAAAAAAAATCCTAGGTTTACTAGGTCTACAGAAGGTAAGAATGATGAGCATGAACTGTCCTAAGACTAAAATGTCAGGATGTGGGTGGTGATGGCTACAAGCAGTACTGCTGCCTAGACCAAAGATAAGAGGCAACAATTCTAAATGAGGTAAAGATTTAAATCAGACATATAGAAAGGAGTAATAAATAACGGTAAAAATTCTGGTCCACCAGAAGCCATAAGAAAAATATCTGACAAATATATGTGTATACAAACATACATATATACTCATATTATAAAAGACATAATATCCTTTAATGTATACTTTAGTTCTAACTAGTTGTAAAAGGATAAAAGTAAGTCTATACAGGTGTTTCAAAAGTCACTGTTTTTAGCTAACATTTAAGTGCTTACTTTGTACCATGATCTGTACATTTACTATGTGTTAGCCACTGTTCGAATTTCATTCTTACAAAAGCCCTATGACATAGGTACTGTTATCTTGTCATCCTCATTTCAGGGATGAGAAAACTGAAGCCCAGAGATGTTCAAAAGGTACCTAAGGCTGCAAAGTGTGAACCAAGCCAGCAGGCTCCAGAGTCTTAACCACAACCCTGTGTCCCCGTAAGATCTATCATACTTTTAGATTCAAGTATTCTACGGCTGCACAATTACAAAATGACAACTACTGTCTGGAATAACAATCTAGGAAGATGATGTTTGCATTTACTTCATTATAATGCCATTTGATTTCACCTACTGTAATGCTCTAATAAACAGAATACTAAGAACACAAATTTCTTCAATTAATTTAGATGAATGGAAAAAGTCTGAATAGTTCATTCTAGTGTTTAACAAAGCAAATCTAAATTATAAACCAAACAATTTGGAAGAAAAACAGAGAACTGCTAACCAACTACCTGTATCACTGACTTACCTTGAAATACTTCCGTCTTATTCTAGTCATGTTCATCAACATAACTCCAGAGTTTACTCCAGTTTTGCCATAGTATGGATGTCTGGCAAAGCGATTATACCATCCTATCCGAGGCTCTTCATGTTCTGGTGCCATTGCAGCAATTTGTGTGGAATTAAATTTCTTTAGTAAAGACCAAATATCATCAACGGGCCGCAAAAAAAGGATATCAGTGTCGACATACAATAGTGAGTCAACTTCCTTCAGGATTAACTATGAGGAGAGAGATTTAAATCATTAACTATACTATTTATTTAATAATACATAAAAGAGGCTTTAATTATTTAAAAAATGCCTAAGAGATAAGCTAATTAACATTAACTTTTTAAAGTATTTTTTCTAAACTTGTCACTTTTTACGATAGCATATACAGAGATACTATGCTAATCTTTGTATTAACTTTTAGAGAAGAAAATCTATAAAAAAACAAATCAGAACAAAAACTCAAAACAAATTCAAGAATAAAATAAAAGCAACATCCTGAAAGAATAGAAAGAAAATGTTTTTCACAATGGAAAGAAAATTAACTTAGGTGAATTTGTATCTCAAATTTTAATTTCTTGAGATAAATATAGAAATAAACCAATACGAATGAAGATCTGAACTTGTTCCTTCAGCCTGTAAGACTAATGGCTGGTACCTTTACATCATTTTGGTCTCAACTAGTAAATTGTAGAGTCAAAACTGGAACCCAGACCACCTAGCTCCAGAGTCTATGCCCTTATTTCTGTGCTTACTCTCCTCCGACAAATCAAAAAAATGTGCACACATTTAATAAGGGTGAAAACAAGAGTTTGTCTTGGGAAGAAAAACTGTCTATGTTGTTACTTTCTGTGAAATCTCCAACATTTCTTCTGCGGGGATTTTCAAGGATAATATTTTTATTTCTATCTTACCCATCGACTTTAGAATCTGATTCCTGCAAATTTAAATTTACTGCCTATCCCAGTGTATTAGTAAGGCTCAATAATTTCCTTAACCTAAACCTTTTTAGTTAAGAATATAATGAGAATAAGAACTTGATCCTCATAATGCTCCTTTTCAAAGATGCTACCTTGTCTTGCAGCTAAGTTTAAGCTATCACCTTAATGAGCAGCTAGGAAACTGAAATCACCCCATTTCCCCTATCAGGCTGAAAAAAAAATCTGATGGTTTACTGCAGTGCCTGAGTAGGCAAGGTTCATTTGTTCAAAGACCCAAATTAAAAGGGTATGTGTGTATGTGTCTATCTGTCTCTGTCTCTTTCGGGGGAAACAGGAAAATGAGGGGAATTGTTTTGATATTGACATTCTGCTTCTGTACTATAATACCATGTGTGTGTGTCTACAGCTTACTGTACTGTTGCAGACTACAAAGACACTCCATAAAGCTCCAAGTTCACTGTTGGGAGCCACTGCTAACTGGAGATCAAACATAAAGTTAAATAATAACCACATCAGTAATTTTCTATGGTTCCTTTCAGGAGAAAAAGGAACTGGCAGAATTCACATTAGTTCTTTTCATCCATCTATTTTAAAAGAAGAAAAACTCAGTTTAAAAGTTTATCATTTAGAAAAACAAAGTATTTACTTAAATCTGATTAAAAAGATGCAGAAGTAACAGTGAAGTCTGAAGACAATTTGACAGATTTTAAGTATTTTATTTTAGTATTTCAAATTCCATTTAGGAATTTAACCAGATTACATCATTAAATGATCTGGCAAATCACATCAACAATTAAATATGTTAATAATGCAGAAGAAAAATGGCTATAAACTCGTGCTTCTCTTATCACATTGTCTTCTCAGTAATGTATTTGTGTTTGTTTAATGTCCTATTGTTTGTTTAATGTCTGTCTCCTACATCAGACAATAAGCTCTATGAAAACAAGAAACCTAGCTGTTCCATTCATTTCTACATAACCTAGCACTTCAGTACAGATACTTGGCCAAAAAAAAAAAAGGGGGGGGGGCACTCAAATTATGAATTAAATGAATGTGACACTGTAATGCTTCAACCTAGAAAAAATTTTAATTTATAAAGCCTACATGAAGTATCTAAACTTCTTCGGCTTTTTTCCTATCTTAATCCTTTATTTGTATACTTCTTACAATGGGAGTGGAGAGTAAGAAAGATTCTAGAATCAAAATTTTTTATGTACGGCAACAAAGATATATTAGGCAGACTCAGCTATCAAAATTATAACTTTAACTCTTACTGACACCCTGGTTTCCATAAACTATATTCTTAACATGCTAAGAATTTCCTTAATCCACTTAATACTAATAAATAACTGAAATTTCTTCCCCATAATTCATATATTTTCCAGAAACTTGTGAGCTTCTTAAATTCTGTATTTCTGCTGTCGTAACTATTTTAAACGTTATAGTGGTTGTAATTTAACTACTGTGAATCTTAAAATTGTGAGTAAAATCAAATCAAAATTAAACAGGTATCCTCGCTTCTGAATATTTTTAGGATAAAATAATAACAATTAGGGTATATAAATAGAAAATAAGACTGAAAAACAGCCCCACTGACTAGTTCTCTCATGTTCCTTTGAATTCACACACCTTAGATTTTGTGTCTGTGTTAAAGTATCAATTAGAAAGGTAAATTGGCTTGGTTACTTAATGATTCAATCTATTTCATTTTCCAAATTATAAATGTAGTCTGCAACTTGAAAGTGATATTGCCACTGCCTTTCTGGTTGCCGTAGACTTAGTTAGCTCTATTAAAATCTGACGACCTCTGTTCCTTCTTAAAAGTAAAAAGTTGATAGCAATTGATTAAATTAAAAATGTAAGAAATAGTATTTCAGCAGAAATCACATTTTTCATTTTAACAGAGATTTTTTATCATAGCTTTTATTTGTTCTATGGGGTTTTTTCCCCCTAATGCTTAAAGGGAAAATCATATGTGTGTAAGTTTATTTAACTGATTTATATGCAGCTCTTCATTAACTCATGTGTGTAAAAGCAAGAGTCAGAACAAAAAAACAAACCCAAAACACTGCGGGGATTGGGGGGGACTTACTGGCAAGAACAATCTCTGGGAAGCGCATGGTTTAAAGAGCTTTTTCCACTCCGCAGCATTCTCGCTTGGAAAAATTATTGGGTATAATGAATAGTTAAATGTTTGTAGAAATGACCAGTTGTCGAGCTAAAAAATATTAAAAAATAAGAGCTTAGTTTAGATGTTTCGATTCCCTCTGTAAAATCATAAAGCAATAGATTATTTTTTTAAGTTAAAAATTAAGATACTACACATTTTATGTTGTACAGTTAAGAGAAAGTCAGAGTCTTCTCACCATTTTGTTTTCATTCAAAATCTTAAAATCACAGTAATTATGCTAGAAAGACTCTACCACAAAACTGGAGGCATAATGAAGTTATAAGGATACCAATCACAAAATTAGAAAGCTGAAAGAGAGCCTTGCACGTTGTTTATCTCTCTCAGCTTTACGAGACGTATAAATCTTCTCAACCTCTAAACAAATTAAACTCAGAAAAATTAAGCACGAATTTTATTACCTCAGCATGTACGATGTAATGAAAAATGTTTACATTCAAAGACCAATATGAAACTGACTAGAAAATATTTCTTTATCTATGTACTTTTAATATGATAGCTATTCCTGATAATAAATTATTCTGATAAATACATATCCAATGCCAACTTCTAAAAAAAATCATTACAAAAACAGATCTGAAAATCTATAATGAACACATTTACTCTTTAGTATCCTGAATGCACTTAAAGACACTGAATTGTTTCAAATTCAGTTTAAGTATTAACTATTTTTGTTTCAATAGAATTGTTGATTCAAATTTCCTACAGACCATTTATGATCAATGGGGGAAAATAAAAACTAAGTAGTTTATGTAACAGGCTAATGATGTTCTTTTTGAATTATGACTGTGTTCAAGTGATATTTTAAATCATTAATGCCTCTCAACATAGTTTAAAGAAATATCTTTACTTCCAACACTTTACTTTGATATCTGTTAGTTTAAAACACTAGCAATTTATTTTCCCTGTGTAACTTGTAAGTCATATCAACTTCAAAATGAAATCTTAATAACTTTTTATTTAACATTCTAAAATTTAGTCTTCTTTTTTACAGTAAAAACATGCTCCATAAAATATCTGATACTCTTTCATCAGAAGCAAAACCAAACATTCTCAGAGTTGACTATGATAAGGAAAAACTAAATTTAAAATGTAGTATGTATTACACAAGCAATAGGCAGCCAGATGTGAACACAATAAGGAGGCTGCATACAAGATGAAGCAATAAATTTATTTATTTATTTATTTTTTAAGTTACATTACTACCACAGTTGGTAGCAACCTGTTGCTATTTTCTGAACTGTTAGGATAAATTTAATTCCTCAGTTCGTATTTTAGAAAACAATCCAGATAGAGATCAAGATCACAAAAGCTCATATCAAGAATACAGATACTAGAAATATTTTAAAACAGTAAGTAAAACTTTATATCTCTTAGAATCAAAGATTTTGGTAGAAAACTAAAAGACTTGAGGTCATAAGTAATATTTTTCACTCAATATGCAAAATGAACTAATTTAACTTCAAAAAAAAATCAAATACATTTTTTTCTAGTTAGACCAAGCATAAAAATCCAAATCAGCGTGAAAGCTTAATTTAGTGTTCACTGTGGGGGGCAGGGGGGACAGTAATAATCATTATCATCTTTACCACCATTTCAGAACACAAAGTAGTGAGATTTCAGGTGATTTTTCTTTATCTTACATGTTCTTCCCTCCTATATCTATCTGTTATCCTCTAGTAATGTTTTTTCTGTTAAAGAGGTTATATGACTGCCCCAATTAAGAGTATATTTTAGATCCTCATAGACAGGTAAATGTGGTAACATGACTAAGTTCAGACCAATGAGATATTTGCAGGAATGTCATGGAAAGTGTCCTTACAGGGAAGGAGGGGATAGGAGAGCACGGCCCTCTTCACTCTTTCCTCCCTCATGTTGGCTGGAATAGAGGTGTAATAGGTAGAGCTTGAGAAGCCATATTAGACCATGAAGTAAGAAGCCTAGTATTAAAGAAGGTTCAACCACAAGAGAGAAGCCAGAGTGCCCAAAAAGTGGAGCTGCCATAGACCACAGACTGCCTACTTTTACATGAGAAATAAACTTCTACCTTGTTTAAGCCACTGTTATTTTAGGTTTTCTGCCAAATTAACTGAACTAATACAAAACCAAATTTCTTATCAGAGCAAGAAGCCACTTCCTTTCACATTGTCAATCAAGAATTTCCTCCCCTCAAAACAGAATTAAAACTTCTGTGCACACTTCGATTGAGGCGCACCCAAGCCAAAGAGAACAAAATTAAATCGTAGGACTTCTCAGTCAAAACATCCTGGAACTATAGTTAGTAAATTAAAACCTCCATGATTGGCAAAGGACTTTATGTAGCCCACCCCTTTTCAAAAACATACCTTCATCTTACACCCTAGATCTGGACTCTTAGAAGAAAGTGGCAGCAAAGAACACTCCAGGAAGGCAGAGTTACAGAATATTTTTGTTCAGTGAAGAAATAAAACAACATTCTATTATCGTACACCATTAAATATTCAACTCTACAGACTTAAGTCTCAAATACTTACGATGCCTCTAAAACTATCGTGTAGTTGATCTTCAGCAAAAATATGGAATTGAAGAGGTTTGATGCTGAAAATGATAGCTGACTTGAGCATGGTGATAGTTTCTTCCAGTCTTTCACCACAGGCAACGACAGCCAGGTGTATTCTCTGTACAGGCTGTATTTTCAGACTATACCTAATAGAAAAGAGAATCACATTTTCCAAAGGTTTTAACATAGAGTAACATGTCAACATGGTATTTTGACTATGTTCAAAAACCAAAGTTCAAAACTTCTATTTAAAAAGCAAAGAAACATCCAATTACAAAACAGTACAATGTTGAATCATGATGTTTCTATACCCTCAACAAGCCTTTCTCAACCAATGTTCCTCATTAGGAACCATAAAACACAAAAAAAGGACTACTTCTCAGTTCTCTCAAGAATTGAAAACTAGCACCATTCTAGATGCACGGGAGAGAGGTTATTTCATTACTCACACTGGATGCCTTAGGGCATTAGGGCTTAAATCTCTCAAGGAACCCCACAACTGAGAAAGGTAACATCACGAATTTGAAGGTCTTCCATTCAATTTTTAAATTTTTTTATTTAAAAAAACTCAAAAACATAAAAGAATACAAAAGAGCTCCGTGTACTCATGCTCCAGCTGTAACAATTATCCACTCAAAAGTGTTCTTATTTCATCTAAAATCCCTGCCTACATCCCCTTTCACTAACCAATGAATCATTATGAAGCAAACAGACATAAATTCATCAGTTAATACTTCAGTATTATATCCGATCTTCAACCACGATGATTACGAGAAGTTTCCTTCACATAATTTCTCTCACTGACATACATTCAGTCCCATTTACTAAGTAATCCATGAGACGTAAAAATTTCTGAGATGTTCTAAAACATACTAGTCGAACACTAGTATGTCATTTTGGAAGGAAAGATTCTCTAAAACCCAAGTTATTGGCCTAGGCTATGTGAGACTCTACTTCTAACACAGAACAGCAGTATAGAACACCAGGCCTAAGTAACCTTTCAAACTTCTTGCACCTTAATACTGAACTAATAATAATCTATTAGTACCTAAAGAACAAAACTAAGTATGTGTGACTATACTGTAATGATACATAAAATAACATTTATAACATCAAATAAAGATCTCATCTGTAATAAAGTAATCCTTCTGAAACTGACAGCTAAAAGAATGTAAGAATGAGAGACAACATAAAACAAAACTAATAACACATTGAAGTATTATAAAATACAAACATTCCAAACTAAAAATATACAATGACTTTAACTCAATTTTTGCTTACAGAAACCTTTTCTGAAAAAGGTATAAGGATTAGAAGTTACGTTGTTTAACATTAATAATTCTATTATACATTATTGAGATTTGCAGTAGCAGGGATGGCTGATTATTTCTTTCTCTTAAATTTACAAGCTCAAGAGTCAACTGTAATTTTCCTTCTGGCTTTTTATTTAGATAGCATGAAAAAGCTTTCCAGTGTGTTCTTTTAGCCTTTTATTAAACTAATGCTCTCTCTATAAAAAAAAAATTATAATATTTAGACAAGGAATTCACATTATGAAGTATATAAAGTCGAACTAAACAAATTAGCTGCGCCCCCTTGTGGGGCCGTCGGCTCCCTTCGGAATGGCGGCGTTACGTGACTCAGAAAGGCCCTGGGTGGAAATCCCTCGCTAACCAAGGCGATAAAACAGAAAGGAAAAAGAACTGGCACTCTACAGCCTGCGCAGCGGGCCAGGTGCCGAATGCTCAGGTGCCGAGTGCTCAGAGCTCGCGGGGACAGAGCGGCAGGAGCAGCAAGAGTAGCCACAGAACAGCAGTGGCGGCCGCGGCGGGAGCGATCCCCGAGCCTGGGCATCCAGGGGAGCCGCCTTCCCCCGTCTCTGACCCCGACCACGAACTGCGGCGTCCGCCTTCCCTGACCTGGACTAGGGACCTCGGGGAGAGGATCGCACGGCCCGGACGGGTGCTGTGGAGCACGAAGGCTAAGCGACTACTTCGTTTGGCTTTCTATTTGAGCAATATGCAGAAAGCTATGATCAGAGAGAGAACTCCAGAAGACATTTTTAAACCTATCAAAGGGATCATTCACATTTTAAATCCATCCACCCATACACACTGGAAATGTTCAGAGCTTGGCAGTTTTGTCCACAATTTCGGGAGCTCATCCAAAAAGTCCTCATCGACAGAAACATCTAGGCCTCCCTTGAAAGCAAGAAGAAGCTCAACTGGTTTCGAGAAGTCAGGAAGCCTGTGGCCCCAAAAACAAATGAATTGGAATGATAAATGGGATCTTATCAAAATGACACCCACGGACCCACCAGGGGCCCGCGGTGGCCTTCAGTATAACTCGCTGGAAAAATCCACATTTGTGTCCTTTGCAACATCCTCAGAAGGCCGACCATTGTCGTTTCAGATAAGATGCTGAGAAGTTTGGAATCAGGTTCCAATTTTGCTCCTTTGAAGGTGGGTGGAATTTACTTGCCTCTCCATTGGCCTGCTCAGGAATGCTACCGATATCCCATTGTTCTCTGCTACAACAGCCAACACTTTGTACCCCTGGTCACTCTGAAGGACAGTGGGCCTGAAATCTGAGCTGTTCCAATTGTTAACAGAGAGCAAGGGTGATTTGAAGGCTTAAAAGTTCACTTTTTGACAGATCCTGAAAATGAAATGAAGGAGAAGCTGTTGAAAGAGTACTTGATGGTGACAGAAATCCCAGTCCAAGGCTGGGATCATGGCACCACCCATTTGATTAATGCTGCAAAATTGGATGAAGCTACCTTACCAAAAGAAATAAACCTGGTAGGTGATTACTTTGAACTTGTCCAGCATGAGTACAAGAAGTGGCAGGAGAACAAGCAAGGGCGGAGAGAACTGCACACTCAGAATCCTCTGGAACCTTCTTCTATTCTCCTGCTTTCTCTCATGGACATAAAATGTGAAACGCCCAACTGTCCTTTCTTCATGTCTGTGAACACCCAGCCTTTTTGCCATGAATGTTCAGAGAGGCATCAAAAGAACCAGAACAAATCCCCAAAGCTGAACTCCAAGCTGGGCCCTGACATGATGCTTGAGGCCTCTTGGGGTGAGGCCTATGAGCCCATGGCCTGGTGTCCTGAGGAGCCAGCTGGGGGACCTCCGGTGCCTTCGACAGCACCCAGACTTTTCCTGTTCAGCAAGATCACTGCTATGAAGTGCAGGAGCTCCGGCTGCCCATTCATGCTGAACAACGGGTTTTGTGAATGTTGCCACAACAGCAGCAACTTAATATGGGTCACCCCTCGATCAACACGAGGTATTCAGATCCTAGTAAGTTCCGAGCCTGCATCCAGGACATGACCAGAACATTTAATGGGATCTGCAGTACTTGCTTCAAAAGGACTACAGCAGAGTCTTCCTCAAACCTCAGAGATCCACATGAAACCCGTCACAGCTCATCCAGAGTCCCTCTCCACATTCTTGCCACAGAACTAGAAGCAAGGCCCCCTATGACTGCCTCTCTCAGGCCACACGGACTCTAGGGGACAAGATGGGGACAAGCAAGTGCAGAAAAGCTAGCTGCATATATTTTGGGACTCCAGAAAACCAGGGCTTTTGCACACTGTGTTTCATCGAGTACAGAGAAAATAAACATTCTGTTGCTGCCTCAGGGAAAGCGAGTCCCACAGCCTCCAGGTTCTAGAATGCTGTACCTTGCCTGGGGAGGGAATGTGGCACCCTCGGAAGCACTGTGTTTGAAGGATACTGTCAGAAGTGTTTCGCTGAAGCTCAGAATTAGAGATTTCATGAAGCAAAAAGGATTGAAGAGCAAGTGAGAATGAGCCAGCGCAGAGATGTGCCTCAAACCACACAGAGCGCCTCCAGACCCAAGTGTGCCCGAGTCTCCTGCAAGAACATCCTGGTCTGCCGCAACGAGGAACTCTGCATGGAGTGCCAGCACCTCAGCCAGTGTGTGGGCCCCAGAGCCTACTGGGGAGAGCCCATTCCTGAAGAGCCTCCCAAACAGCACTGCCAGGTCCCCACCTGCAATCACTTTGGCAATGCCAAGTGCAACGACTACTGCAACGAATGCTTTCAGTTCAAGCAACTACAGCTAACCCGAAACAGGTGAGCCAGCCCTAGCTGTTAGCCAACATGGTGCTATGCTCTAAACACTGATGCCTCTGGAGGGCCGGTCCCGGCAACAGTGGGCTCAAGGGTGTATTTGAGCAGAAGAAGAAATATAAGCTCTGGGTCATGGCCTTGAATTTGGTAACTGGGGATCCCAGGTGGCCGTAGAGCAAAGCTTGTGACCAGCAAAAGATAGTGTCAGATCCAGCTGGGGGCTGCACCTTCTCTTCTACAAGAGAAAGGCCAAGATGTTCATGGACTTGGAATAAGTGCTTGGACTCCATCATCTTTCGAGAAAAGGGGAAGGACACACAGTGCCACTTCACCTGCCTTCCATCGACATTGCTCAGAGAGAGGAAGCTGAATCCTTGTGATTCACAGGCCCTCTACAAGAAGCTCAAGAAGCTCAGGGAAAACAGACATTTTTCAGATATCAGTAATTAATGATTTTTCCCTACTCGCCTTGTTCCTTTCCCATGGACTGTGATTCTGAGGCTGCTGAGACTAAGTTCATACCGAAAAGCAAAACAGCTGCTCTTTACAATATGCACCTTATAAAAAATTACAACGTTTTAGTGGGAAGTTGTCTAACTCTTTTGGTTATCACTTTCTTCACTTCTAAAGAGGTTAGCTAAAACTGAGGTGTACATAAAAATGTGTACATATATAATGTACCCTTATGTATGAGGGAAATTTTTTATTATGTTGAAATGCTGCCCTAGAGGTATAAGGAAACTGAATAATAATAACCTATTTTCTGGTTGTTGTTGGAGTTCATTTTATTTATTTTATTACAGACTTTAAGGTTATTTAAATGAAGGTGTTTCTTCTCTAAGGAAAACACTGTAGTGTCTTCTTGAGGTAACATATCTGCTTTGGGTCATGTTATGGAACCAGGCAAGTTCCTCACTGCAGTGGGGGCATTGACCTTGCTGATTGATGCACTTTGGTTGCCTTCCTTAGGAAAAAAGGAATCAAATCAAGAGTAAATTTATCAAAATCTCATGCTTCTTCTTAATGAACCTTTGCACAGCACCACTTCCCAGCCACAATATATAATTGTCTCTGAATATCCTACCTCCTTAGAGATAAGATTGGAAGGCAACAGGGATGAGATTCGAGGAAGTCACAGAGAAAGATGTGGCCTTTAATGATGGTTTATTTGCTGTGTTAATGCTGTATCCTGGTGTGCTGGGCAGTGACCGGGCATCCAGTGAAACCTTTGCATCGGGCAGCAAAGCCCTACAACCATGAGTATGAGATTTCTTTCTGTCCTTGGCCTGCAATTTCTCTGTGTGCTTTGTGTTACTGTCATACTTGTTCTAGGAAAAAAAAAAAAAAGGAAGGGAAACACATTTTCCCCAGAGGTAAAGGCTGCTCTTTTTTTGGGTCTGGACTTATGACCAGAAAATATTGGCAATCTGTAATTCTAATGTCTTTTACTTTCATTAGCTGACATGTTTGTCACTTGGGGCATCATAAGTCATTTCCTTGACATAAACCTTTATAATTTTTTTCCTAAAGATTTCAAAGAAACTTCAGTGTTTTCATTAATTCTTTTAAGGTTGATATTTTAATAGTTTTCGTGTATCAATATTCTTTTTTAATGTGAAAAAATGGAATTATTTATACTTATTATAGAAAACATTTGAAATTGGCACATGTAGTTGTCCCTAAGTAGATTTGTTTACTATGTTGGATTTCTTCAAGTTTTCCTAAATAATTGTAACTATTCACAAAAGCAATTATTAAAAATTAAATTATTTAAGAACCAAAAAAAAATACCCTGAACAAATTAAATTTCTGATAACAATTTCCCCAAACTACAAAATAACTATCATGAACTATCTTGAAAATTTTGCAGTCGAACAAAATAGAAAACTATCTTCAGAAACACTAATGATAATTTCCTTAATGTATAGCTTTAAAAAAATGTTCTTCCTCTTACTATTAAGAAATAGAGTTGTGCTGAATTATCTACTAGGCAAAACTACATTAAAGAATTGTATATGCATCACTTCTGAAACAAAATGCAATATTTAAAAACTTCGGGATGTTATTCAAAGCATAAAATATCTAAAAATTCTACATTAAATGTAAATGTTAATTTACTAAAATATAATTTAAAATAATCTGTAAAAATATCTCTCTTAAAACTATCATGTAACCACTCAAGCAAAGACAGATAACAATAAATTCACCTATTACCATAGACTCCATGAACTAAAATCAATTCCCACCATAAAGATTAAATATTTTAAAAGCTCAAGTCATAGAAAAATTAGTATACTGAAAGATATTTATAATAGTAGTAAAATTAAGAGATATCTAAAATTAAATGAAAAGATATCTAAAATTAAAAATGAAACAAATTAAGAAAATATTGTAATCAATGGCAAAAGCAGAACTTGTAATTCTAAAAGTTCATTAAATAAGCATTAAAAACAAAAGGGAAAATATCAATACAGAAAATTTAAAAGTTAAATAAATAAAGAAATATGTTCAACAGTCAACAAAACATAAATCAGTAATAAGCCATCATTTTACCCTAGTAAGTGGTAAAATTATAACTCTCAATAATGCTAAGGTTATGATGACGCCTTACTACATTCACACAATGGTGGTGCAGGTTCTTTTTAATGAATATTTGACCTCCTTTAATATGCTAGACACTGGGGATAAGCAAGATAGCCACAATCCTGACCTCACACAATTTACCTATTGTGAAAAGACAAAATTTTTAAAGATTTAATCAGAAATCATGGTAATTACTTAAATAGAAAAAAAAGATCGAGATTGCTAAGGAAGCTTACACAAACATCTAAACTAGTCTCAAAGTGCTGGAGAAAATCACAACTACAACAAATGAAGAAGGTATAATCAATAATAGACAGCACAGAGATGGGAAGAGCAGTGGACAGAGAAGCGAGATCACACTTGCTAGATAAGAAGTGATGCGCATGGTAGTTAAGGGAAGAGGAAGGAAGAGGCAATCAGTGTGAAAGGAGAAGGTGACTGTGGACTGACATGTGGAAAGCCAGTTATAAACCAAGACACAAAATACAGATGAGGGAAAATGCAAGGAGCTAGACTACGAATTCAAGTTTGAACAAGAGTGTCTGAGGTATCTGAATCAGCAAAGTAAAAAATGATCAATATGCAGCTGGCAATACAGTGCTATGGCTCAGATAAGGGCTTTGGGTTGGGGCGATCAGTTAAACAGATTATACTCAACGGGGAGAGAAAAGAGCAGCGTCCAAAGGAACGTCAATGATTAGCAGTCAGGAATGGAGAAAGGAGTCCAGGAGTAGAGAGACCAAAGAGTTGAGACACTGGTCTCCAGAGACTCAAAGAGTTGAAAGAAACAGGAAATGGTAACCAGTGTTCAAAGGACAAGAAAAGCAAGATTATGTCCCAGAAGAACAATTCAGAGGCCAGAGATGACTTCAATGAGAGTAAAGTTTCTAGTCAGATGGTAGATGCTGATTATGGTGAGTTAAGGTGTGAAGGGTTTGTTTGTTTAAGTAAGTAAAGCCAGCAGATACTCTTATAAAAAGTCTGCTGGAGAAGATAGCATAAACAAGAATGCCTGAAGGAAAAAGGGGTTGAAAGCAGCTGTTGTAGGGATTTTGTGTTTGGTTTTGTTTCAAAGACAGAAGGGACCTAAGAAGTGTGAGCATTCTGACATGCTGCTAGGAAGCTGGTTAAGTCGATGACTCAGCGATGTAGACAGATTATTAAAAGCATATACACATCAAAGGTGAAAAACATTGATACATGTTGACACAATTTTTCTTTTTTATGTAATTTTATGTCCATTGTATAGTAAATTAATTGAAGGGGGATAATCCCACCAGATAAGCTTTGATCAAAATAAAATTATATAAAGAATTCGAAGTGGGAAAGCTGAGACAGGCCTGGGAAGAAAACAGTGCCAGCTAAGGGTTTGCCAGTGCCAGACAAAATATGAAACCTAAAGTGGTTAGTAAAGGGGCATTTTGAAGAAACTTTACTTCCTTGAAATGAGGAGGAGGGCAGACAAGCTCTTAGAGTCATGCAAAACGAGGTATTAGAGTAAATACTGAAATAGAGGGTGAGAATGATATGGCAATTGTATGGCATTTTGGCTGGGCTGCATGTTCGAACAGAGTGAATAAATGTGAAGGATCCCAAGTTCAAAGTAAGAAATGAAATGGTTACAAATATATACTATGAATTCGATATTACAAGTAGAGAGTATAACAGAGAAGTATGACTTTTAAAACCTGAAATTTAAAAAGGTAACAAGCACAAGGGTAGACATTATGTATTCATCAACATGTAATTCCAAGGAATACTTGGGAGCATCAGAAAAATAATTAGAATAAAGAGTCAGAGAAGTCAAAACAAAAGGAATAATAAGCAGAGGCTCTAGGATTCAGACTAGGTCAACTTCCCTGGGCTACTCTTGCAGTTGACGAGATTATTTTAAATATAAATATATACTACTAATATATATTCAGAATGCAGTTTTTCCCACCTAGAATACTTCATCTTCTGTCCTTTGCCTAGCTAATTTCCTGTCCATCATGTAGTCGTTCCATCCAAGAAGAATTCCCTGATGCCTAAAGATGATCCCATCTGATGATACACCTGTTTCTCCCATCATCATAGCTATAATATGTCACACTCTGTTGTAATCTCAAGTTTACTAGTGTGAAGCTCCAGTTAGAATGTAAGCTCTAGAAGGATGGCCATGTTAACCAGACTCAGAGTCTGGTTCTTAGCACCTAGCCCTGTGCCTGGCAAATTGAATGAGTAGAATTAAAAATTAAATAAATCATAAATACACAGGAAAAGTAGGTGACTCTCAAATAAATTTTACTCTTGGGAAGGGCATTTCAGGCTACTGCCACCTGCTCCCCTGCCACTATCTCAGGGAGACAGTCTGATACCCATTCCCATCAATACTTGTTTCTTTTATTGAAGGTCGGAGCACGAGACCTGAGAGGTCAGCCAAACCAGTGACTTCCGTAGCCAGGGAAGTGAACAAAGCCAAACTACTTGAAAGGTCCATAAGCAATGCCATATCATTTGTTCCTTCATTAAACACTTATCTTTATCCTCCCATTCCCCAATATTCAATCTCTCTGCCAATAATCAACATAATCCTTACCCAGTTGCCTCCATCCACCTACAAAATGTCTTCTTCAGTATGCCAGCTTTAAATATGTACATGTCTGTAAATGTCAGTGGAAGTCTACCTTAAATCACCTATTTATCATTTTATCACCTGTTACCTAAAATTAGATCATAAATTCTCCTACAAACGATGGTTTATCATAATAACATATTTGAAAAAAGAATATTTTATATGCAATATATACTAAAAATCAGTGATAACAAGTACAAAGTGGGAAAAATAGTAAATCCAATCAGAAAATGAATTATTTACTTAAATGATAATATTAAATTACAGGAAAAGAAACATTTTTACATCCTATTTATTGTCAAAATTTATTACCTACTATCTAATCCTACCTACACTGATCTACCAATTAAATGTTAAGTGCCTACCTAAAAGCCGCTTCCCAAAAGCAGTTCATTCCACAAACATCAGAGGGCAGCATCCAATAGGGATTCCAGTAACACAGAGAGAAATCTTTACACCTAACAGTAAGACAGAAAGAGTCCTATGTGAGTATTTCAGTTCAAAACTGACAAGGAATTTACTCGACAACATAACTTACTATTCTATTTTACAGCAACAAAACTGCAAATCCAATTTTGCAGATTCAATATTGCTAGAGTAATTCAAAGATTTTTGGAAATTGATTTCTCCCTTACTTAGGGTACCATTATTTTAAAAATAGAAATTTACAACCTTTGGGTAGAATATACTACGGACTGGAAAACTTTTCCACTCAGGAACTCTCCTAATATATTAAAGTCCCCTCCTCAGATGACATAAAGTATAGTAATACATCTAAAATTTTCCTTCATGGGCTATACACATTCCCCCCAGAATAAAATCCATTTCACCCAACAAAATATTTGCTTATCCTGACGCAAAATTAAAATGCCACAAATGCTGGTGGAAAGGGAGGAGAGGCTCTTTAAACATTTTCGAATTAATCCTCAGTTCAAGCTACTTGTATGGTGTTTTAAATTGAAAAATAAGAAATCATGCTGCTATTCAGAATGGCTCAGTTTCATTATCTGCATTATCTCAGTTTCACTATATTATTTATACAAGCTAAAATGGAGAATCAAGTGTGGTCTTTCTTCTTCGACTGCAGGTTGAAACAAAAACAAAACAAAGCAATGCCTCACATTACAAAACGTATGTTTTTCATATGTTATTCTTGTTCAAACAATAGTCTAGTTTGAAATTCACTACAGTGGAAGACTGGGTACTAAAGTAAGGAATCAGTCAGGTGAAGTATTAAACCGGGTCACCTCATGTCCCACTACGATGTTGCTTTGTTTTCTCTCACTATAGATTCAATTATAAGTTACCATTCTTACATCGAAAGGTCTATGAAATTTCAGATTTGCAAAGATCTCTGATCATACCTCTCGCAAATGTCAGTGCCCCACACCAACCAGATCTATTAAATCAAAATCTCTGAAAACAGGTTCAGGCACCCATGGTTTTTAAAATGTTAACTAAGCAATTCTGTATCCTCCTGCATAATAAACGATGAAGTCAAAATTTTTACATCAATGGGGAAAAGTTATATTGTATTTTGATTTACCTTTAAAGGAACATCATTTTTAAGCACAGCATGTTACATATCTTAATTTAAAGGGCTGATAAACCAGAAAAAGAAAAGAAACTGTGCAGACCAGTAAAACATACGACTTGATTAGGAAATCTGTTTATCCCAAAAATGGTCATGTATTTTTTAAGTCCTGCTTTTTATACTAGAGACAGGTTCAGTGGTAGTGGTAATAACAGAGTTCTTTTCAGATTCAAGTGTTTCACATCCATTTAACCCTCACAACAAACCAGTTCAAATAGAGATCTCTATCTTTCAGATATAGAAAACATCACTGCTTTCTTTCAACAAATCCAGAGTTTACTTATAATCAACTCTAAAACGCATCTTTGTTCTAAAAAGGAAATAACTAATCTGGTTATTCCATCTTCCCCTGCCAAACCTTACAGTCATACAAGATGAAAATGGAAAATAAAGTCTCAAAGAAAATGACCCCTAAACTTTTCTGTAAAAAATACTGCTTGAAATTACATAATAATACCACTTTCTGCCTTAACTTACATTCCTCAATGCCCCAGCCATAGACGACCACAAATCTATTTTCGGTCTCCATGGATTTGCCTGTTAGAGGAATTTCACATAAATGGAATCATATGGCATATGGTCTTTTGAGTCTCATGTCTTTCACTAATGTTTTTAAGGTTCATCCACTGTAGCATTTATCAGTACACTTCTTTCTTTTATGACCAAATAATATTCCATTTTTATGGATGATATACACATTTTGTTTACCCATTCATGAGAAGACATTTGGGTTGTTCTCCACTTTTTGGCTATTATATATAATGCTGCTATGAATATTCATGCACAAATTTTCTATGAACATACGTTTTCGATTCTTTTGAGTATATTATACCCACAAGTGAAATTGCTAGATCATGTAATCACTGTGAAAAAATCAATGCAGATGAAACTGCAGGGGAAAAGTCAAAGTTTAGGTAAGTTTCTTGACCATAATTTAATATCAGAAAAGAGTTTATAGAAGGGATGTTTTTCTTTCTTTAATGGAAATATAAAACATAAGCACTAGTGAGTACATATGCTGCTTACTATTTTTAAAAATCATAAAACACTGAGGTGCTGTTGGCAAGAGATGGCATATTTTATTTAAATTTCTTATCTCTCAAATTTACATTCTCTCACAAAGAATTGGTTTTAAAGATCAAGATATAGAGTAGAAACTTATTACATTACCAGTAACTGTTCCTGTAAGGAATAAGCAACTTACCTGCAGACAGATAACACCTGTACCTTCAGGACAGAAAAAATAAATAAAACTTAAAAATACTGAAAAGGTAAAAGTAGTTATCCAAATTCTGGTTATTAGTTGCTTTTGCTTTTATTCCTTAAAACTATTAGAAACAGGATATTAGATATACAACATTCATGGAGGTAACTCTATTAAATACTTTCAATGGGGTAAAACTGCAAGCTGAGCTAAGTGGGTATGTCTTCAGTAAATAGTGACATCCAAAAGCAGTGAAGTCCACAAATGTAGTTTTTTCACTGTAGATGAAACTGAAATAAAATTTTACTATGGCTCATCCTAAAATTTCATATGGTTTAATGTTTCTAGCTCTCAGTGGCTTATCTATAAGCAAACTGATCAGGGGTAGCACAAAGAATCTCTGTGGTGATAAATAGTTCTGTATCCTGATTGTGGAGTGGTTACATGAATCCACGTATGTGAAAAATTGCATAAAACTACACATACACACAAGTGCATGTAAAATTGGTAATATCTGAAAACTGATCTGTCGGTTATACAATGTCAATTTTGGGGGCAATAATATTGCACTATATTGATACACAGGTATTCCAGATACAACAGTATTGCACTATGCTCATGTATGATTTTACTACCAAGGGAAACTGAACACAGGGTATCTCCACAATTTCCTGCGAACTTATATTTATTTAAAAAAAAAAAAAAAAAAAAAACCTGGCCAAAAACAAAATTCCCCAAAATTTCAGTACTTGAAAATGTTTCAAAATTTGAGACATTTCATGCTCTAGATCAAAGTGAGAATTTAACATAATGCTTAGGACAATAACAGTTCTCAGTCTTAAAGTTTACTTAACTCTGATAACATAAAGTCTTTTATACTTTTAAATTAAACTGAAAAAGTATTTTTCATATAAAATGTCCATGATATATTTCTTTCAAAAACACTGAAGAAAGAGAATAGCTTAGAATATTGAAACCCAGAAAACACTCTTATGAGTAACATTTACCTTATTCCTAAAATAAAAGATATTATAACAGTAACAACCACCAAACAATTATGTTGAGAATAAAAACTGACAGTCACTAATCTAAGTACTCTATACATCCTAATTCATTTCCACAACCCAATGAGGAAGGTGCTATTCTTCTTCTTCTTCTTTTTTTTTTTGAGATGAGAAAATTTCTTTGCAATAATAAAAAACAAACACTGAATCAGAACAAAAACACCCATGATAGTCACAACGCTTTGGTGAAACCATGCCCAATTTAGAGTCAGGGATAAGTTTAGGCATATCTGGTATAAGCATGTGGAAGCCTGAATGAAGTACCACAGACGAACAATGCCACTATGAGGCACAGAGACCTGCACCATGACTGTGTAAGAGAGACAAAGATGCTTACAGCCCAAGTAAAGGAGGCCATTGCCCATAATACTGAAGATCAGTGCCTGGGTCACTCATTTCCAACAAGAAATTATCTCCAGACAACTTAAATTTCTAGCTCTAAATCAGGTCTGCACTTCTTTCTTCTTAAATCTCTAATTTCATGAATATTCAGGAAATGTGAAAAGGACTGCTTACATACAAATGGCACTGAGCAAGTATCTAACCATTTCAAAAATAAGTTAACATCACATTGTATACCCCCAATAAATAAAAATAAATTAAAGATTTAAATGTAAAAAAAAAAAAAATGAGGAAAACAATCCTCTGGTATAGTTTCTCTACACATGATGAAAGCAAAAATAATAAAGGAAAAAACTTCCTGTCTGAATACATAAAATTTTTAAACTGTACATGGTATACACACTAAAAAAAAAAAATTAAGTCAACATGTGGAGAGAAGTATTGCCAATAGGTATGACACATAGATAATAACCTTAATGTTTTAAAATAGAAATTCTAAATCGAAAATACGTAATTTTTTTCATTAACCTAATCTTCCTTCCAAAAGCACAGAAGAACATTATTCTAATTAATTATTAGGCAGTTTTGTGCTAAGCACTTTTCAACTATGTGAACTAAAATAACAAGATGCAGGATATTGGTTTTATATACAATGTCCCTGCATTAACAAGGAGAGAGTAAGGTGCCTTTAGTAATTCGACCCTCTCTGTTCGCTGCCCCAACTCCTCTCTTCTTCAAAAATAACTGCAGGGAAGAGTGAAAAAAATTTTCTCCACTAAAAACAGTAGTGCAAAAATAGTGATCAAGCCATTCTCAGCTAAATCAGTGGTTCCCAACCTTTAGTTTTATAACAATAACCTGGATCATACATCTAAAACACAGATTCCCGACTCCGGTGCCAGACATTTAAATGATCAAAATCATCACCATATTAGCTACAAAATTTTATTGTGGCAGGCACCATCCTAAGTAATCTACATAAGCTATTTCATTTCAATTCTCACAAACAACCCAATATCATACGCACTCTTACCTCTAACAGATGAGGAAATGTGTTCAAAGTTAACATACCCAGTAAGTGGCAAAGCTGAAGTCTGTGTCTCCAAAACTTTTATTCTTTCCATTCTAAATTCTCAGTGTATCCTACTAGTGTTCACAGGACCCAGCAAAAATGACAACTCAGTGACCTAACCAGATCTAAAAAGGAACATAAGGTGACAACCTCCCTGTGTGAAAATCAGTCACACAAAGGGCATGGCCAGTCCAGAAATGCTATCACCAAAATGCTTAGTGTTTCTTGATTCTCTACCACCAATATTGCTCTAAAGCCACAACAGGATGAGATCTTGAGAAACAACTCACCCCTGAGAAGCTGAAGTTACAAAATGTATAACTCCTGCAGAAGTACTGATGCCTGGAATTAATAACTACTTTAGATTGAATACCTAATACACACTGTCCATACTGAATAGCTTAACAGAATCTATGTGGAAGAACCACTGCCTCCCCAGCATTTCCCTTCTTTTGAGGCACCACTCGTCTCCAACACCAATCATGTTATTCTCGCCACCACAGAGATATGCAAGTGGCACAGAGCCAGAGGATCAGAGGTCTCTATCCCAGGTAACACTGACTGGTCCACAGATAGACATGTGATGCAAGAAAATCCAATGGGTGCGTTTTTCTAGAATTTTCTATTTGAGATTAGAAAAGACATTCCTGGGGCAGAAAGACCGCAATAGCAAAGCCTGTCTACAGTAGAAGGGAATGAGCAAGTCCCTAGTCCATGAGGTTCTTGGAGAACCTGGCATTTTTTCATTGAATTTTGTTCCTACCAGCAACCCATATAAGCCTGTAAATTCTATTACAACTCAGTATTATCTACATTTTACAGGTGAGAAAACTGAAGCAGAAAGGTGATCAAGGTTTCACAGCAAACAGAGCCAGAATGAGAACACATTGTCTGACTCAAAGATCTGCACATTTTCTAAATACCAAAATAATGGATTCAAACAGAATGCACTAATTAAGAATAGATTTCACTAAAAAATTGTCCTTATCATTTTAAAGTTCTTACTTTGAGAACTTAGAAGGACCTTTCCAAGTATTTTGTTGCCATTTAATTCCATGCAATGAATACCTTCTATAAGATTTGACCAAAGGAACCTGCTATATATAACCCTAGAATCATGTGTTACATGAGAGAAATTTTAGTCTAAATTTTTTCATGTAAGACGGCTTCAAAAAAGGAAAAACGCAATGATAATCAAGTCCTACCAAAAAAGAAAAAGATGTTGCTTGAATCATAGCCCATTCTCCACTGATGAAACACTACAGACTAGGTTTATATCACGGCAGCTTTATAGAAAGAGCACTTAGAGAGCAATCAAAGGATACATAATTTTTAATCCTCGTCCAATGACCAATGCCCTCTGAACCTTGGTCAAATGGTTCACATACAGCAAGAGAAGTTAAGGATATCTAATCCATATCCCACGGTAGCCAAAGAAGTTGCCTGAACTCTTATGAGAAATCTAAAAAGATGTTATAAATGATAACATTTAAAATTAAGAGACCTGATGTCTTATGAATTCTGACATTTCTAAAATTGTATGGTAAAAACATGACAACCCAGCTTTTCCATGTTGTTCCTCGGCCCGAACTTATATACGTACATGTGGTGAAATGCATTTTGAATTTTAACAAAGACTGACGCACCTTTAGTTTTAACTTAGATGTACGCCCCATTTAAAATGAGGAGTTATGCTATGCAGAGGACCTGTAATATACAGCTTTTCGGTTGACTATACCCTGACACATCAAACTTAATATTTCAGTAATGGCTCTATAAAACATTTATAAAAACAGAGGTACTTATTTTCTAAATCCCAAATAAAGTAATGTTGTTAAAATTAGCTGGTCAGGCAAATATAATTTATAAAAATCTGTCACAAAATAAAGTATAAGTATGTGAGACAAAGCACTAAAATGAAAGTTACTCTATCAAATTGAAATGCTAATATTATAAATGTTTTGATTAAAATGCTGCTTCCTTACAACTCTAGTCAATAATTTCTTTTCCATAATTTTCAATGCTTCGCAATAACATAATAGACCAGGAACTGCTTTTCATGTGCATTTTTCATGAACTCATCCAGGTATTCAAGTCTCTGCCCCTCCCTGGAAGATAAGTGAGAGTTGACAAACCTGGCTCTGAGAGTAGTTCTGCTTTTTATATGAATAAAATCCCGATGTCCTAGGAATTTGCCTGACTGCAATCACATCAAAGGATAAAAACATGACAATCCCGCATTTCCATGCTGCTCCTCTGCCCAAACGTCCCCCTTTCATTTTGGGAAAGACCATTAACTCTCAAAAGAATGTTAAACAGCCCACAGCTGACTGCACTCCCTCCTTCTACCAACTCCATACTTTCGATATCAAAGCAGCCTTTGCTTCTTACTAAGGGAACACTGGGTCATGCCCAGAGACATGCCCACAAAGAGATGAGCCTATTTTCAAGGAAGTGGAAACGCTCAGAATTTAAGCTTTCGTAATGCGTTGCATTCTTTTCTGTTTAAATCTTATGTTGATTACAACTCTGGCAATGATTTGTGTGAAACTATTTAAGTCATTATGCTGCTTTTTAAATACCAATTTTAAAAGAAAGATTCCTCTATTCCATCTCACAAAAGACGTGAAGTTAAGTATCATTCATTTTTCTTAACGTGCTGTAAGTTTCAGAATACATGGATTGTTTCCTAAAGAAAAATTCCAATCTACATAAATGCTCTATCCAAATTTAGCCGACAAATAATGACAAACTAAAGCGTTAACACAGAAAGTTAGACACCGCATTCAGGAGGAGTAAAAAATTGAACTAGGGCGCCAGCCTGGTTAAATATCTCATCTTGAACTCCATGGAAACAAGAAGGAATTCCCACTAGTCAAACAGCAAGAAGGCCTTTGTGGAGAACCTCTTATTTTCAAAGAATCTTTTTAAAAAATCAACTGTCAATTAAAAGTTGAAAATTAATTTCTACTGCTTTAAAGAGCGCCTGAGGAATGGGTCAGAAGACAAACACAAAAGCGTGGGGTGCTTTCAGGATGGAGCAACGCCAGGCTCACCCCTGGAGCGGAGGGGAAGGAGGGAAAGGAATGAAGGGGGTCAGAAACAGCGGCAAAGAGGCAGGAGGCGCGGTCCCGGCGGCGCCGGCAAGCAGCCCGGGCCAAGCTGGGCCCCGCGCCCCCCATCCCCGCGCCCTCGCGCCCCTCACCCCGGCCCGGCCACACAGGAAGCCGCCCATACCTGTGCGACCCGCCGGGATGCGCTGCGAGGTCCGCGATGCCCGCCCCTCTTGCGGCGCCGCGTCCGCCGTCCGCGAAGCCAGGAAACCGCTTCGGCCTGCGGCTTCCCGCCACCGCCGCCCGCTCCTTCCTCCAGGGATACGGCGAGCTGGCTGAAGGCGTAGAGGAGCGAGCAGAAGCCGCAGGCCAGGCACAGCACCACGATGCGAAGGTAGCGCCGCATCGCGCCGGCCCCCGTCGCCGTCGCCGCCGCCGCCGCGCCCTCCCGGGCGAACTGAAGCGGAGGGAGCCGTACTGCGCAGCCGCGGGCACAACAAGTTCCTCCTCCGCCGCGGCCTAGCACCGCCCGCCCACCACCTCCGCGAGCGCGCCGACAGCTCGCGCGGAAGCCGGACCACCGCCTCGGCCGCCGCGGGCCCCTCCCTGGAGGGCGGGCAGCGGCCGGACGCGCCGGCGCATTGAGCGCGCGAGGGCTGGACGCGGCGGGGGTCTGCCTTCGTGCAGACTGGGTTCCCACGAGGTCTAGGGGAACGGCGACCCGGGGCAGGTAATTCCCGAGCCCCAAGTTCTGAGCTGCAGAGGAGGCGAGTGGCGAAATGAACAGGGCGTTGAAGGCAGCCGACCAAAATTCAAATGATAGGTCTTCTATATGGTAGTTTGTGGCGTTGAGCACTCTGAGTTCTCTGAGCGTATTTCTTCGTCTCTAAAATGGAGAGAATGGCTTCATCACATAGTGGGTGTAAAGATTAAATTGCTTAACGCATAAAAAAACGCCTTTCACTTAGAAGGCACTTGATTAAGCCATTTCTCAGCTCCATCCTCCTCAGCAGGAACTTCCCCAGGCTCTACGTTTTTATAATCCCGTCTCCACGAGCCATTTCACCCAGATAGCTCATTACCTTGTAATGCTGTTGGAAATGCTGATTTGCCTCCCAAGGAGGCTAAGTGCCTGTAAAGCTAAGGTCCTCTCTTTACATCTTTTTGACCTTCCTCACAAGTCGTCATTTGTATGTCCAAAACAATTTCATAGTCTTTCTATAAAGAACTTTTTCAGCTTTCCATTTATTTGCCCTCTTCCTCAGCCACATTTCCACTCCATTCATTTACTGAACATATTTAGACCGTCACTATATGCCAAGCACTGTGTGAGTACCTTGGGGCATAAAGATTCCTCTTTGGACAGTCGATACTTGTCGATAAGTGCAATACAACAATACAGACATTAGGATATAAGCCTATAATTGTGTGAGCACACACAAAAAGAATCAGTTCTACCTGCGGATGTGGTCAAAATAAACTGCATAGCAAAAGTGGCCCTAGAGTTTTGGGGATGTGGGGGTTGGTAAGGGAAGTAATTCCAGGCTAAGGGATCAATGAAACAGGCTCTTGTGTTCTGGGGAACTGTGAGAAGTTTGATACCACCAGCTAAGTAAATGCAAAACAGGATATGATGAATGATAAGACTAGAAATTGAAGGGGCCAGATATTTGAGTATCTTGTGTAGTATACCAAGGAGTTTGAACTTAATCTGGCAGACAATGGTGAAACAGCGAAGGGTGTTTTAGGAAGTAACATGATCACATTTGCCTTTTCAGGTGCAGATTCTAGCTGCCCTGTGGAGGCTGGAACTGAGATTGAGACTGGAGACACAAAGCAACTAGTGCCAAAAAACAAAGGAAAGGAAATTTTAAACACACACACACATACACACACACACACACACACACACACACACACACAATTTATTTCATGGAGAAAATCATGCTGTTAAATTGTTCAAATAGCATTTGGAGCTTTGAAGAGTTTGCCCCTTCCCCACAACAAAAGGTGGGAGGGGATTCTATGTAGTTTAGCAGTTCTCCATTTGGAATCCCTACACCAAAAAAGTGCTGGTTTTGTGATCATGAGAAGTCACTAAACAAATTTAAGCCTCAGTTTCTTTACCTATAAGAATTAAATTTCTCATCTTACCTGACAAAAAATGAAAAACCAGCATTCTATCAAGATGTGTGAATAGAATGAAAACATACACTTATTCATTCAATAAACATTTATTGAATATATTCTACATGCTAGACAAGGGGCTAGAGTGTACTGCCCTCAAAGGGGAGACAGGCAGGTGAAAACAATATTAACTTAATCCTTTCACAACAACTTACAGTTCTTAGAAAAATAAAGAGAAACATAAGGAAGTACAAAGATGGATAATAAAAGCCTTTATAAGAATGGAAAATAGAGCTTGAAACCAATATACTAGAGCAAGAACTAGTACTTAAATAGATGAAGGATGTTTAAAGAGATGCTAACTACAGTTGTTCTCTATTTCAACAAAGAAACTAAATGTAGTAAAAATAAATAATGACCCAGATTGTTAAAATACTGGAATGGCAGTATTCATTTCTGCAACAATTTATGGGAAGAGCATATCCAGAAGAATAACCATCCATTTACTTGTCATCAGAGTTCTGGACCATATCATCCCTTTAGGTTCCTTTTAATCCTGTAATTAAAAAGGAAATTCTGTTGAAAAAGTATATAAGGCATTCCAAAAATAGAAATGACTTGTATTACCCACACCCTGTCTTAACTGGTTATCTTGGACTATAAGGAGCTATGTGCATACCCTTCTGATCATTTTTAGGATTCACTTTACATTTTCAGCTTCCTAAATTAATGTTAAATTGTTGAAAATATTTTTGATGTCATAACAGATCATGCTTTCATTTACTATTTGTATGTACATATTCCTATTTTTTCATCTCTAGACCACCCTCTTAGTTCTCTAATAACAGGTGACTATATCCAAATTTTTAATCAATTTTGATCTTCCCTTTATCCTGTCAAAAGGTAAATTTAGGTGGACAAAAAGACATTTAAAAGTAGCAATATTTGTTGTTTAAATTATGGAGATAGAGATCTCTTCCATGATCTAGGAAACTCTCAGATTCAGGATAATCCAAATATCAGGAATCTTATATTCAAAAGATTAATCTTGATTTTTCTTATAGCTCCTAGTATATGCTGGATATATAATAAACATCCAATTAATGATTGTTTTTATTATGTCTTTCCTAAATCACTCTAGAGCAAATATGGGGTCCTACTTAGCATTTCCTTTCCACCAATGTCTGTCTACCTTTGAATACTTGAATCTTAAAAAAAGACATCCTATTGGGAAATTCTATACCTTTTCAGAGTAAAGTTCAAAAACTTTTTAATATAACTCACACTTGAGAGAGGTCTATGCATAATCTAATTTAATCCTTATAATATTTCTATGAAGTAGATGTTTTATTCTTTTAAAAATCAAAAAACTTGAAATTCAGAGAAGTTCATTAACCATATCGCTAATAATAAAGATCCATAATTTGAGCAGAAATCATTGTGGATCTAAAGTGCATGTTTTTTTTTTTTCATTATACCATGCTATGTCATTATGAAAAAATGAATGCTGAGTGATGCAAATTAGAGAAGCAAAAAGGAAAAAAAAATCAATGTTATATGAAAACCTCTTCAACTGGTCTTAGAGGTTAACACAAATAAAATTTACAATCAGAGAACTACAAGAATGCAAGTCAGATTAGTTATAGAGCAAAGAATCAGAAACTCAGACTAAAAGTGAAAATCATTTTCTCCTCCAGTAGGCCTCTAGCAAAATTTCTCTATTTTCCACAATCCATTTCCTAGAGACTTTACTGGACTGGAGGAAAAGTTGGAAAATAATGCTGTCAATTTGAACAGAAAGTATTTTATTTTTAAGTGTCATTCAGATCAGTAAATGTGGGGTAAGGGTAGGGCCAGGGACACAATGAAAGAGGAAAGTGATTCTCTTCGTTCTCGAAAAACTCAGCTATGACCACAAGATGAGAAAAAATGGTAATGGGAAGCCCAGAATGTAGGTAGCATTTCCATCCACAAGGAAGGGAGAGGATTGAGGGGACGGAGTGGGGTGGAAAGTAAGGACTATCATGTGGACCATGTCTGTAATTCTCTCGGGTCCAATCTTCAGGAGCTGCCATTTCCATTATTACAATAGATTATAATCTATTATTTTAAAATAAATGCTGTCGGTAAAATTAAAAGCTAGATTTGCAGGGAAATTTAGACATGGTGTTAATTTGAATTAAAATACACATGTACGAATTCTCTAAAACCTGCCATTAGTCAAGAGCATAATTACAGTTTGAAGTAACAGATATCCTAACCCAGGTTATGAAAAATTGAAGGCTTAAAATTACTAAGAATTCTGACACCATCACACATCAGTCCATTCCTTAATTGAAAAATAATATCAGACTTCTTGTTATTACCTATATTCCTTTCTATATAGAAATTACATCACTAGATAGTCCTACATTGTTTTGGTTTTTCTTTGTACATTTTTAATAGATTTTTGGCTCTAATTAAGTTAAAGTGTCCCTTAAATTATTTATTCAGTATTGGAAACAATGTTTTTTGTTTACTTTTATTAAAGTCCAAAAACTACCTGTTGGGACTAAGGCCAGATCACTCTGCTCTTTTCTTCTGAGAACTTAGCCTACTTTCTTTTAAAAAAAAAATGCTTTCACTGTCCTTCAAGAGTCTTCCCCTCCCAAGCTGTTATTATTATGAATTGAAAGAGGATAGCGAAAATAATACATATTAAAACTCTAAATTAATAAATCTTGGTACCCAGTTTAGTTTCTTAATTATCTTGCTAAAAGAGTTCATGGGACTATGAAGATGGTATGGTAGCTTTCATTCAAACTCTCTACTTCCAGGTAGGAAGTAGATCTAAACCAAGGCATAATCTCAAAGTTTGCCAAACTCGTAAATTAATTCCACTCCTCAGGAATTCCAGTTGGAGAGGCACCATTTTACTAGCACCTTGCCTACAAAAAGTTTCCAGTGGGCCTTATCCTCACACCTGAAATAAAGCAGTTTTTTTAGCTTTTTAAAAAAAGTATTATTATTTAGTCTGACTGAAGAGAATTGAGTAAATTCCTAAGAACACAAAGAACAACATAAGTAGATAAAAATCACAATCTAGAAAATATTAAGAATAACAAGTTAGATGTGCAGACAATTGAATTCTACGTAATCATAAAAAGTAGCCTAGTTTTAATATGAAATTTCTCACAATTGAAGCAATAACTGATAACAATCAATTAATGATTCACATTGTCCATAAGAAAAAGGCAAATTGATTTCTCAGGTGTAATAAAGCTTTTCTTGGAACATGTCTGAATAAAATTTCTCATTTGGATTCTGCGTGATGTTATTTTCCCTTGATATCTTCACAAAAGGCAACAGCAGACCCCACTCCATTCAGCTGTTAACTGATTTTTAAAAAATACTATAGGAAAATGATAATCCCACATTGCAAGGCTTAAAGTTTTAAACTTTAAAAAATTGAAGCTGGAATAATGAAATGATGCTAAAACTACTTGTGACAAGCGACACTGTCAACTGCAACTATCAAGATGAGATCCTAACATTTGCATGGTTGGCTTGGAGTGGATACTTAGACCAAGATGAATTTTCTAGAAACAAAAGGGTCACAAACACATCCTCTTCACTGTTACTTATGTCTTACACATATTTTTATGGTTGCGGTGATGGCACTGTAATTATTTGCAGATCTCTAAGATGTGCATTCTACCTCTATCCTCTTTGTAACCAACCCCTAGCCCAGCACCTAGTACACAAAATATACTCAATAAATGTTCACTGAGTTGAATAATACTGATGTAAAGAAAAACCTAGATCATAAAAATACTGAAAATATTGCAACAGTAAAATAGCTTCCAGTCTACAACTCCTACTGATGGGTGCAGAGGTGTGTTTTGGGGGAGGAGGGTGGGGGCTGCGGAGGAAGGTGCGGCAAACCCAACACCAGAAAGCAATTCTGAGCATGCACCATGTCCCAGAGCACTGAAACCTGTCAGTGTTCTATTTGATTTTTCCATAGAAGTACCTGGTCTTATCAAAGCATTTTATTTGCTTCAGAATTGGCCCATTCCATAAAGGCAGGAATATCTGCACTGGTTTAAGATGCCACACTGAAAACAAAACATTTAAATTACCTGACCTAGCGGGGATGTGCATTCAGGAAAGTAAAGTGTTCATGTAATTCAAGGTAAAACTTAGCTCTAACACAGCTTTTTAAAATGAACTGGTTTTGAATATCGTTCCGAAGTTATTACACATAGTGCTGCTGCTCTAGTAAAGTCTACTAAACACATCTGAAACTTTTGAGTCATTGAGATGATTTATCATAGCGTGTTTTTCAAATGTTCTGAGACTGACATGCTGTTCTATTTGTTCTCTCCCTTTCTAAGGATTCTGTTATCCAGATTGAATCCCAACATCCCATTTTCTTTTCTGCTATTTGTGCTACGTTTCCCTCTTGATTTTTTTTCCCTTCCTTGCCTTTGATATTAGTGGGGCTTATTTTTCATTGCTGTCGATAACCAGTGAGGGCATTCTTTTCCTTCTGCTTTCTCAAAATGATCAATGACATCCTGTATTTCTATAACCTTGTCTCTTGATTCTGCTCAGCTATTTTTATCACTGATGACATTTCTATACTTCATTTTCTACATTCATTTTTCCAGACAACTGAAGGTGCCTGTGATTAAAAAGGTGGGGGCCAGTGCTATTAAGTCAAAGTATTATTTTATGGTCATCCTTATCATTACATTCACTTTTGTTTTCATTTAATTTTCAAAGTACACTATGGAAATTGCTGTGAATGGCCCAGTTCCAACATCAAGTCTTTAAAAGATTCTATGGAAGAGCTAAGTCACAGACCAAGAAAATAAGTAAAAAAGAAGGCCTAAGTGGAAACTAAAACCTCTGGATCATTTAGCATTAATGCATATAATTTGTAGAAACTACATTCTTTTTAGGCAAAAAGGATTTTTGTCTAAAAGAATAGTAATATGCAATCAACTTAGAAAATCTGAGGTTCTTCTTCCTTTTTTAATGTTTTCACTTTGTCTACTATCATCACTATAATTTTAAGAAAGCATTTAATAAAAATAAAACTTTTAAGTTATTAAGCCAACTATTTCTACTGTGTAATACAAAAGGTTTTGAGTATGTATTCTTGTATGCCTCAAATTATATTTTCACTCTTATTTATATCAAAATAAATAAACTCTGAAAAACATCCAAATTCTCTTCTTGTATGGAATTTGGTTAAAAGAATGCACTGCTAAAACCACAGGGTAAATTGATGAAACAGCTAAAAATGTACTCTAAGACCAGGCTCTGAATTGTTTTGCATATTTTAACATTAAGTGTAAGTATTAATGGGATTTGGGTCTCTTTACTTTTAGAAGTATCTGAGGTAGGGTGAAATGAAGGCAGGTGAAGATAATTGTGATTGATGAAAGGAAAACTAGCCAACTTGGTTCATTTCTCCTGTCACATAGTGCACACCATCAGGTTCTTTAATTATGGCTGGTCTGGGATCAGAGCAAACATCTGATGCAGAAAATTCAGTATAACCTACAGAACACAATTCCTTTCAGTCATCCAAGAGAGCATGAAAATGATTTTTGTCACCAAAAAAAAGAAAAAAAGCACCACCACTTGTTTTTTTATAATGGGATTTTACCTATTAAGTTAGTAAAAGCTCACATTTACTGAGCATCCAGTGTCAGGCAATTGTTAAGAATTTTATATGGATTGACATTTAATGCTCCCAACACTATGAGTTAGATATAATTATTATTATCCTGTTTAACAAGTAGGAAGTGACCTTATTTACTCAGGCTCACTTAGGTTCTACAAGGATTCAAATGCCACACAACAGTTAGCACTCTTACTTTCCATTCTATACTCTTTCCCCACCAATATAGAAAGATGACTATGCCCAGTTAGGTAAAATCCCATCTTCTGTCAGATTTTCTCTCTTTTACAGTCTATTTAAAACACATCCTGAAAGGATTTTGTCATCAAAAGACCCAGTACCTCCAAAAGCACAGTTTTAACTTAAGGTTTAGAATATTTTCCCTGTTACTATTATTTTTAAATTTTACTATGCCTAAAAATGAGTATGTAAAAAAGCATTTGAAACATGTAAAAAACAGAAAAGACAAAAAAAAGGAATTATTTAAAAGAGCATAACTTAACCAGTTAGTTGGGGTTCCATTGAAAGTATCATATAATAAAAACAAATTTTAATTTTTCATTTAACAACACTAAAGAATGAGGTATATAAATGTTTTAATCACAGACTTTTACTGTATGCAATTAACTGTATTTCACAACTAGCATCTTACAAAAAAGACAGTACCATTGTGCCTGTAAAAAGTACTGCATTAAACAGAAAATTACATTGCCACGTGAAACCACCAAATATCACAACTGTCAGGGTCTACAGTTTTTTTTCTTCAAATGCTATCATGATGTCTTTATGTGATATTTTGTATCCAAGTTATGTGTGTTTTTAAGTTCATTTATATTGCAGAAGTCTCCTACAGGTGGATATATGTTAAGCAAATGACTAAGAGAAAGCAGGAGACCCTAAGAGAATTTAAGAAGTACTGTGTGGTTTCTAGGTTGGATTTTTAAATATAACATAAAACACTTTATTAGTTGTAAACAAAAATGCAAAATCTGTAGTCATAAAAATATTTTATTCATAATTTTACATAATAGTAAGTGGGGCTGTAAATACTTTTTTTATTTCAGAATATTGATAAATGCATAAACTGGCAGTTGTGTCTGAAAATAGGGCACTGTGATTTTCATAAGAATTGTTATATTTAATAAGCCAATTAAACTGATTTAAGATTAGTTATTTCTCAGTTCTGTGCAACAGTTTCCATTTCTGTATTAATTAGATTCATACTTCTATGACCCTGGATTAAGTTTGGGGCAAGGAAACAGTGATAAAACTATTAAGTTAAAGCTTTTCCAAAACTGCAGCTTTTAAAATATGGCAGGTTTCCTTCCTTTCTCTTCTGCTTTTGCCAAATGCTTATAATAATTTGAATTTTAACTTTCTATATAATACAGAAAATACCAGTGTTCAATGACAATAACACTAAACCTGAATTATAAAGCTAAATAATCAATGTTTTATTGTTTACTAGTCTGATAGTAAACATTACAATAAATGAATATTTTGAAAGACAAGCAAAAAAAACAAAAAATAAAAAACAGGTAAAACCAGAAACATAATTCAGGAGCAATAATTTAGTAAAGTGTGTCAAAAACATTGGCAACGGTTCATACAAATTCTTTATTTAATAACAATTTTCCTATTTAACCACACCAAGTACCAGCAGGTGTATTTAAGAGGATAACCATTAAGAAAATTCTGTTGCAGCGATAGTTGATTAAGTTGATCTTTGACTTGTATACATATAACTATTTGTTTCACAATTCTCAAATAATACATATTTAGGCAGCTTGCACTATGTTATAAAAATTTAAATTCGTTACATGCCAATAGTAGAGAATTCAAGAATTATGTGTTAGAATTCACTAAACTAAAAGTGAAAATAGACTTACCAATAACACTGCATAATGAATAATTCAACCACATTTTCATGGCACCTTTAACTGTGAAGACCAAAATGTTAACGTCTGGAAGCGTCTGGTACGCAGAGACTGCAGTAAAATCTAACAAATTCTAACAAATTTTTATTTTATGTAAAACGCAAATTATGGATTGTGCATGAATACGTTTGTCATGAAAATGTGGTACTTGGCATAATCTGTTTATTTGCATGATATGACAGAGTGACTAAGAAACTGGAGAAAATAGACTTTAATGAGATTCTCCATTCAATGATGAGGCTTCTCCTCTGGGTGAAGATGACCTGGACATTCCCCTCTCTGTGTTATCAGAGCTAGAGCCACTCTGACTGTGCTGATCTGCAGAAGCAGCACTAGATGCAGGCGGTGACTTTGTTTTCTCCTTAAAGTCTGTAATAATGACTGTCAGATCTCCAACGGTAACTTCCAAATGCTGAGCACTACTCCGATCCACATTTTTCAATCTTGGCCTAAATGCAAAAGATGATAAAATTTTAAACTAGCTTTTCTGTCTACCAACTTTCTGTGCATATAATGAATAATCAATCAGGTAAAAATAACAAAATGAATACATTTATGTTTAAAGCTCTAGATTCATGTATAACTAACCACAAAAATATCATAAAATGTTCTGACTCATTACCATTAATCAAACCAATCACTAATGAATCCTCTTCAACATGACAAAAAAACTGTAATACCTATAAGTAATGGTTTCTTAATTGTGCTTTTATAGCTTTATCATAATTTTGCCAACAGATTATCAATTTCATTAAAATAAATGTCTCAGAAAAGCAATGACATAGTTGCATCACAGAGGAAGTTGGTAACATCTTTGGCTGAGTTACATGTGGGGCTGCTACTAAGCTTATGTGCATGGGTACAGGCATTAACACTGTTCTGTCGGGACTCACAACCATTCTGACTTATTAAAGCCCATGCAAGTATCTGTGAATATTGTGAATATCACTTCTGGCTTTATGAGTGAAAAAGAAATAGCTCAAACACAAATGTCTTTTAATCTAGTTTTAAAAAAAAGCGACCTCACATTTAAGCTTGTATTTGTGGCCTCTGTGTTTAATTTCTAATATACCTTTCAAACTCAGAAAAACAGTTTTATAATAGTTTATAATAAAGGAGATGAAATCTTTTACTACCACTTTGTATATGAGTGTATCAACGTTAAGAGAGAATATTAACTAGTTAATTTTATTACTTAAAAAGTGCCATAAAATACACTTCAAATTTACCTGGTTTTCTTATGACTGTTCTTTTTGCTAGTTGTTTCCTTTTCACTTTTTTCTTTTTCTACTTTATCTTTTTTCTCTTTCTTTGACTGTGTAGGGGGCACAAACTGCTGAGTAACCTGCTGTGCAACCAACTGGGAGACAGGTCGAGGTTTCCTGTATGCATGTTAAAAAGAAAGGTTTTTTTTTAAATTATTATAACAAGAATATATGATCTTTATGAGGGACTAACTCAAATTATTAGGATATATTATAATTTTCAGGTATAAAAATTCCTCATATGTAAGGTAATTCAGATGTGCAATTTAAAAAATACATTCACATATACATTATTGTCTTTCCTTACTAACAAACATAAAATAATAGTTAAAAGTTATAGTCCAAGATATATGATAAAACCATTAGAATATAACTGTTACATAAATCAACATGAAAATTATTAAATATGTATATAAAACTGAATGCTCATAGGGAAGCACACATATAAAATTTAAAAATTAAACCTGAAAGTTTACACTAAAATAATGTTTAAATTTATCCCTCCTCTCTCAGAGAAGGAAATATCTAACCATCTCTGACAATAAGTATTTGTTTTTTCCGTTAAAATCTTTCATTTATTCATTTAATCAATATTTGAGTGTCAAAATTTCTCAGTCCTTATTCCTCAAATCCTTGAATTTCCTTACGTCTCTAGCCACAATCTCACCCTGTCTTTTGACTCTGGAGATCTGCCCAGTCCTTTGAGAAATGCCTACTTACTCACTTATTCATTTAAAAAATATACATTGAGAAGCTACTACAGGAACTGCACAGAGATATCTGAAATGTTGCCTGGCTCTAATCTTTGGTGCCAGTACAAGTTGTCACTCTATTGGCCCAGGGTCAAGGATTTCTCCAGCTTTATGCAGAACTTGGACAATAAAGTCAAGTTTCAATGTAAGTAGCCTCTAAATTCTTAAAATGAGAGAAAGAAGACTGAGGAGGGGAAAAGACAAAGAGGAAAAGGGTGGAAAAGATAAAAATACATTTTAACAGACTGTCTAAAAATGATAGTAATTTTATTGCCTGGAAAATCCTAACCCTATTTTAGTCAGCAGTTATTTTAAAAATCTTTTTTTGTTGTTGTTCTTCTAGAGCAAGACAAAATAGAAACCAATAAGAAGATACTGCACAATCTATTATTCAGAGCTGTAAGGAAGAATCTTTTGAAGGAGGAAATAGGAAATATAGTATATAAAAAAGATTTCAGTAGATGAGTAATGAATTTTGTTTAGAATCTAAAGAGTCTGAAATACAGGAAGGATATCCAGGAAAGATGTCCACTACACAATTTAAAAAGTAGGACTGACAAAGAAATCAAGGTTAGTGATGTAGATTAAGAGTCTCACAAATGAAAGTGCTTTTGAAAGCATGGTAATTAATGGCTGAGCTTATTCAAGAAATGAAGTTTAAAAATAAAAAAGAAAGGATTAAAAGAGTGGTTCTCAAATTTAAGGTACATCAGGACCATCCTAAAAGCTCAGCCCTATGCCCGGTGTTTCTGATTCAGTAGGCCCTAGGATAGAACCCAATAATTTGTATTTTTAACTAGTTTTCAAGTTATGCTGATACCTCTGGTTTAGCTACCACATTTTTCGAAGTAGCTTAAAGAAGTGCAATATATTGATACTGCAGCATAAAGTCTGAGATGGAGAGCAGGGAGTAGCAGAGAAATAAAAAAAGCAAGGCTGGGTGGATCGGAAGGAACCCAATAATGAAAAGTTAAAGCTAAGGAACCTGATTTACCCTTAAAAGATAGATCGCTGAAGTAATTCAACTTTAAATTTTACAAAGATATTGCTGGCAGTAGTCTTAAGGGGAAAGATACTATATAGATGTAGGTAAACTACAAAGAAGCTACTTTAATAGATCAGACAAAAATAAAAAGGACTTGAACTAAGGAAGCAACAGTGGAGTTATTTAAGACAGACTGAAGAAGCAGAATCAGGAGACATGGTGACTAATAAGATGTCACTTCATGATGGCTAATCACTTCTCCGCCCACAAATATTCTTTTAGCAAAATATGTAGAAATCCTTGCCCTCATATAGCCAACATTCTATGAGTTAAATATTAATAAATGCTATGAAAAAATAAAGTAATGAATATAGGGAATGTTGAGGAAGAAGCTGAAATATATTTTGTCTGTTTCCTCTTCTAGAATATAAATCCACAAAGAAAGAGATGGTACTACCTTTATGTACTACTGTAGTACCTAGCATAGTATTGAAAAATACTAGATACTTAATATTTGTTAAAGAATGAATAAATGATAATCAGGTTTAATGAGCGAGGTAGATTTTTTTAAAGAAAAGTAGTACAGTATGTCTCTAAGCTTACTCATTGGCCAAGATCAACTACCCACTACACAGAAGTAAACAAGTAATGAAAAATAAGAGCAGCAAGAATTAATTTCCTTTTTAATTATAGTAGAATATGGAAAGAGAAAGAAGCTCAAAGGTGTGGTATGGTTGAGAAAAGATCTGTTTAGACTAGCGCCTAGTGAACAGTGAGTCACCGAAAAATGAGTCACTCCAAGATATAAAATGCCAATGAAGTGTAGTTACCATATGGTCTCTGAGGTATTATTGATCTGAGTCTATTCCTTCTATAATAAATGAAGATTCAACAACTTCTTTATTACATTTTGCATTGTTGCTCCCTCCACCCCAAAATTTAATGCAAAATAAATTTACAAAAATGTTAATGAATTAAACTGAATTACAATAAAATTGCAAACATTAAAATAAATTTACATTCTTTTGAACCTAGAGTAAAATACTGAAGTTTTAAGCAATCAGTAAATTGATGTTAGTTATATAGTAGCCATTATCACTAACTTAAGATATATAATTTA